>NC_056726.1:272035900-272288400 GCF_019279795.1 Protopterus annectens | reverse complement strand
CCTTTACTCCCCTCCATCCCTTCCTGTCAGGGTGTGTGTGTGAGTTTGTTTTCTCCCTTTAAAGTTAAATTTTTGAGTCTGGGACTGTCTGAGTAGAGTGTTTGTGTACTTCTCACCATGTCTAAAGAACAGAGGGTCTCAGGCTTCAAGAAGTGTGATTCGTGCTGTCAGAAGATGTCTCTGACAGACGGTCACACTTCTTGTATTTATTGCCTGGGACCTCTCCACCTGCAGGACTCCTGTGCTATTTGTCACTCCTTCAGCCAGAGAGTCCTGCAGGAAAGGAGAAATAAGCTAATCTTAAGGGGCTTACTTAAACCAGAGGGCTCCCCGACCAAGTCTGCTTTGGGTCAGCCCTCTAAGACCTCCAAGGCCAAGGCTTCTGCATCTAAGCCTTCAGCTCTGGCTCCGACTCCTTTGGAGTCGAATCGCTCGCTGGAGCCGATCTTATTTTGACTAAATCTTCGGCACCGATGGCTATCGGTGCCGATACTTTAACTGCCACATTGGTGTCGGCTCCGACCGGCTCCGATCACCATGTGTCTAAGGCTTCGGTATCGGCGCCGGCCGGCTCCGATATCATTATTTCCTTGCCTGTATCGGCTCCGGCCGGAGCCGATACATCTTTGACCAGGCTTGGAGCCGATAAGTTGTCGGCTCCGTCTGGAACCGAGGGTTCTTCGGCTTCGATGGTTCCATCGACGAAGCGGTCCTGGTCTCCCTCTTAGGAGCCTATACTTTCGGCTCCGACCTCTCCTCTTCTTTCGGAGCGGAGCCATCGGAGCCGATCATCTAGGTCTTCCAGGCTCTCAGACCATGATTTGGAGAGAGTGGTAAGCAGATTGTTAAAATCACAGGCACTAGCCCAAATGCTTCATAGTCCGTCTCAACAGATGACTACTAGTCCACACCCTCTTCAAGTTCCTCCTTCGACTCTCCTCCAGAGCTCGGAGCCGGAGTCTATTGGAATAGTCACTGCTACGGCTGCGGGGCAGATACCATCCCTTTCTGCTCCTTCAGCTTCTACTCTTATCTCCTCCTCGAGACCTTCCTTGTAGGGATCCGGTGATCGGGCTTCCGTGGTCTGCTCCGAGGGGGTGAATGGCATCGGACCCTTGTCCGACCCTGCTCTTCCTCTCGGGGCTTCGGCCTTGGTGAGCTTGGCTCCGACATCTGCCTCGGAGCCTTCCTTTTCAGTGGGACCGGTAGCCCCTGTTTCTTCGGAGCGGGGTCTCTCGGATCTCCCTGGGAGGGGAGCCTTCGAGGTGATGAGGAGTGTGCTGGCCCCCGGGCTCAGTCAGCAGTCTATTCCCTTAGCTCCTCCCTCTATGGTGCCTGTAGATATCTCTTCCCACTCTCTTGCTCCCGGACCGAGAGATCCATCGCTTCAGGTTTCCCCACTGGGAAGAACCCCCTCTTCCGAGGATTCTCCTGATCCATCAGGAGATCCTCCGCGGAGAAGGACCTGTAAGAGGAAGCACCTAGACTCCCCTGGGTCTACAACTTCAGATACCGACTTAGATGAGTCGGAGGGGTCCCCAAGATCCCCCTCTGAGGATGTCTCTTTTTCAGACATCCTAGAACTCCTTAAACAGAGGGGAAACTGGCCCTCCATTAATCCCTCCGAGGATGAGTCGGTATACCTAGAGGCTTTTGGATCTCGACCCTCCACCTCCTGGGTGTCTCCGCCTTTTGACCCCCTCATGGAGGTGATAGCTCAGAAGGCGTGGGCATCTCCTGATTCCGTGGAACCAGTTCCCAGGAGGCCTTCTAAATTTATTACAGCCCCTTCCGAGAAACAATTTCTTACAAAAGGTGTCCCTGTTGATGCCATGGTGGTGGCTGCCGCCACCAAGAAGGAACTTGCAGATCCTTCCGTACCAGTCCATCCTCCTAACAAGGATTCTAGGACCATGGACAGGTTTGGTAAGCGGATGTTTTCCTCAGCGACCTTTACCATGCATTCGCTGAATTATTTATGTCACTTCACCAGACTTCAAAGGGACATCCTTAAAGAATTAGGTGAAGTAGTACAGGATCCTTCAGCTGCAGGGGCTCAGGAGAAGATTGCTTCTCAGCTTTGAATCCTTAACTCCATTTCCAACTCCTCCATGCGGCTAATTTCTTATGCAGCAGATGGAGCGAGTAGAGCTGCAGGCACAGGAGTGGCTCTCAGATGTCAGTCCTGGATGCGGCTCTAATTTTGCAGACCCCTTTAAGGCATCCTTCACAAACTCTCCCTTCGATGGGTCAACATTGTTTGGTCCTCAGGTGAAGGATACGTTGACCAGGTGTGAGCAAGACGGCAAGACTCTCTCTGCCGTAGGAGTCTGTTTTTCCACCCCTTCTAGGCCTTACCCCAAAGGACAGAAGGGGGGAAAGATGTGGTTCCGAAAATCTCAGGGAGTCACGCCGACACGTGGTCAGTTTACCCCTAGAGGCAGAGGGGTAATAACACAGACGCCCCTAGGGGCAGAGGGGGTCCGCAGAACCAGGGCAGCAGAGAGCCTCTCTCTGACAAGCCCTTCCAGCATCCCTGAGGTGTTGCCCGACTGTCCACCCTTGGAGGCAGTCGGGGGAAGATTATCGCTGTACCCAGAAGCCTGGCTTTCCCTTTCACAAGACAAATGGGTACAGTTGATCATATCCGAGGGTTACAAGATTCCTTTCGAGGAAAGTCCCTTCCCTCACAAAAATTCCCTTCCAGACGTTCCACCCGGTCTAAGGGAAATCGCAAAATTAGAAATATCAAAGCTTCTACAAAAAAGGGCCATTCAGCCAGTTCCAACAGACCATTCAGAGCCCGGAATCTACTCAAGGTTCTTTTTGGTTCCCAAAAAAACGGGAGATTGGAGACCAATATTGGACATCAGCAGACTCAACAATTCGGTGAAAAAGACAAGATTTCGGATGGTCACACTTCAATCGATTTTGCCCTTCTTAGGCAAAGCCAACTGGATGTGCTCAATAGACCTTCAGGATGCGTACTATCACATAAAAATCCACAGACGCTCCAGAAGGTTTCTCCGCTTTCGGCTGGGGTCCAGTCATTTTCAATTCAGAGCCCTGCCCTTTGGTCTCACTACAGCCCCCAGAGTGTTCACCAAATGCATGGCAGTGGTCACGGCTCACCTGAGACGTCAAGGATTCCAGGTGTTTCCTTATCTCGACGACTGGCTCCACTCAGCCACCACCAGGCATCAACTTCTCCAAGCCAGAGATTACACCCTAAATCTCTGCACTCAGTTAGGAATTTCGGTCAACTACGAAAAATCCTCCTTATTGCCCTGCCAATCTATTACTTTTATAGGCGCAAATTTAGACACTGCTCGGATGTCAGCAAACCTAACAAGCCAGAGAACTCTAGATATCCAAAACCACGTGCAGATCATCCTTGCCAGCAAAAAGGTGCAAGCCAGACTGGTCCTAAAAGTATTGGGCCTCATGGCAGCTGCCATTACTCTTCTTCCTTTGGCCCGTTTTTACATGCGTCTCCTTCAATGGATGTTGTTCACACAATGGTCCTACCAACAACTTCCCATGCGTCACCAGATCCTGGTGACACAAACTTGCAAAAACCATCTATCCTGGTGGATTTCTTCTCCCCAAGTCCATCAGGGCAGACCCTTTGTTTTCCCGGCCCCGGTAGCCACAGTCACTACGGACGCCTCCCTGATCGGGTGGGGGGATCATTATCAGGGCAGGATGGTTCATGGGACGTGGCAACCGTTCGAATACCACCTGCAAATAAATGTCCTAGAGATGAGAGCAGTGCTTTTAACGTTGCAAGCCCTCAACGACTTTCTTCCCTTAGGAACGATTGCAGTTCACACGGACAACATGTCCGTAGTATGGTACATCAACAAGCAGGGCTGAACCAAGTCCTATCCCTTGTGTCGAGAGGCTCTCAGACTTTGGCAATGGGCGATCTCCTCTCATCGGTTTCTGGTAGCAACGCATATCCCTGGGAAAACCAACATTTTAGCGGACAGATTGAGCAGAGCTATACTCATGCCTCACAAGTGGTCTCTCAAGCAATCTATAGTGGAGGAGATTTTTCAGAAGTGGGGCCGCCCATGTTGTGATCTTTTTGCTACTCCCCAAAACAGCAAATGCCCAGTCTTCTTCTCTCTCTTCCCACTTCCAGGCCATCCCCCCAGAGACGCTCTTACCCAAGATTGGCCACAGGGACTTCTTTATGCCTTTCCTCCTTTTCCATTGATACCACAGGTACTCCAGAAAGCTACCATTTTGAGAGCCAAAATGATTCTAATTGCCCCGCATTGGCCTCGACAAATTTGGTTTCCGTTCCTTCATCGTCATCTTTTGGTGCAGCCGTGGCATCTGGACCCAGTGCCAGATCTTCTGATACACCAATTGGGTCAGCTGCATCGGTCCATCCCTTCTCTCAACCTCACAGCTTGGTTGCTCCACTTCCTTCCTTAGCCAGGCTTCCTATGATCTCTAACCCCGTTAGAGATATCATAGTAGCTTCCCTTAAATCCTCTACTAGAAGGATTTACTCTAGCAAGTGGAAACGTTTCTCCCTTTGGGCGAAATCGAGGAACATAGATCCCTTTACTGCTCCTGTTCATGCAGTTTTGGATTTTCTAGCGGAAATCTTTCACTCGGGTTCTTCATCTTCCACAGTCAAAGTTCAGTTGGCTGCAATCTCGAACTTTCATGTCGGATTTGCAGATCACAACATTATGTCCCACAAGCTTTGTAAAGCTTTTCTGAAAGGAATTTTTCTGCTGAGACCTCCTGTCAGGAGTCCTCCTCCACAATGGGACCTAAATCTAGTGCTGACATCCTTAATTCTTCCTCCCTTCGAGCCAGCTGCTTCATGTTCATTAAAGTTTCTTTCGTGGAAGACACTCTTCCTTGTCGCTATTACCTCGGCTAGGAGAGTGTCAGAACTTCATGCCCTCTCTGTTCGTCCCCCATATTTGGTCTTTCACAAGGACAGAGTATCCTTGAGAACTAATCCATCCTTTTTGCCCAAGGTTGCTTCATAAACAAATTTAAACCAATCCATTGATCTCCCTGTATTTTTTCCTAATTATTCCAACAGATCAAAACAAAAATTGCATTATCTAGATGTCCACCGACAACTCAGATATTATTTGGACAGAACAAAGCAATTCAGGAAGTCTGATCAGCTTTTTCTTTCTCATGCTGAAAATAAGAAAGGCCACCCTGTTTCCAAAGTGACCTTATCTAGATGGTTATCTTCCACCATTTCTGACATTTATCAACTTAGGGGCAAACAACTGTGCTCAAAACCAAAGGCACATTCCACTAGAGGCCTAGCCACTTCTACAGCTTTTCAGGCTAGGCTACCCTTAGATACTATTTGTGCAGCAGCCACTTGAGCCACTCCTCATACCTTTGTTTCTCATTACAAATTGGATTTGGCCTCCAGGAGTAGGGCCAGTTTTGGTTCCACGGTTCTCAAGAGTCTGTTCCATTGAGCCACCCAGGGTAGAGGTGCTAGGGACGCGGTCCCATCCAGCAAGAATGAAGGCGAGATCGACAACTTAACATTTAGAAGTTATGTACCTACCATAATGTTCCATGTTAGTTGTCTTCTCTCGCCTTCTTTCTTGCGACCCTCCCTCCTGTCCCCTTTGCCTGGACAGACCTTGATCTCCCTTGTCTCTGGAAGATTTTTTGGACACCAGTTAGTTCTAGTTTGAATTATCTAGTTTCCCATTACAACCCTTTAGGCTAGTTGCTCTTCTTTCCTTAGTGGAAAGTTTTTATGCTAGGCAGTTGTCCCTCTAGGTACCAAACGAGATCTGGGTATTTACCGCCTTGCATCATGGGATATGGGGCTGCCTCGAGCTGGTAAAAGTGACTCTCGAGCTTAGCAAGTGCCGAGTCGGAGCCGAGGATCAGCTCCGAACCCATCCAGCAAGAAAGAAGGTGAGAGAAGACAACTAACATGGAACGTTATGGTAGGTACATAACTTCTAATTTTCTTCCTTCTATACATGCTGTCCATCAACCTCTAGTTCTTCATTGTCCTTACACACTTGTTCACCCATGGCACCTGGCAAGACAAGAATATTTCTTTCCATTCATTCCTTTCCATATGCCAGAGATTGATAGCCCCCCTCTGAAGAAGATGGCATCATCCAGGCATCCAGCAGGGGCATTTTGTTGATGTGCTCCAATGCTCACATCTCCAAGGAAGCTCGCAATACTGGGTGTAAATGTGTGTGTTGCTCATCATAGCTACACCGTAAGCTGCTTGTTGTACAGTATCTACCCCTGACATGGCCCATTTACTGCTGGCAAGGTCCACAATGTGACCGCAGGCTGCCTTTGGGCATCAGGTCCATTGTAAGCAACTTAACCCCCCCCACACACACACACACACACACACACACACACACACACACACACCTGCTCATCCATTGTTTGGCTGACTGTTTTTTTTTTTTATTAAACTATCTCTTAAGACATAGGCAAACATACATTAATAGAAAAGAAAAAAATCATTTTCCATTTTTCCATTTAAATAAAATATACATTACGTATACGTTTTTGCTACTGTTACCAGTCCAGCATTTCAAAAAATTGCTGAATTCCTGCCTTCTCTAAAACTTCACTCCTCCTCCTGAACATCATTATGCATGTATTGTTCCCATAGTTTCCATTTACTTTATGTAATTTGCCCCTTCCCTTTTCTAAATAACCCTCTTCCAGTTCTTTTCTCTTTTATAATATTCAATATTTCAAATACAACTGGTGTAGATTTCAGTTTCCATTTTCTAGTAATTTCTTTTTTTGGCAGCCAAGACTTAATAAGGCCTTACTATGTCTAGGCAATTTAGATTCCGTATCCCGGCTCAAAACAATCATTTCCTTACTTACAGCCATTTACCTACCCAATACTTCTGGCAGAGTTCTCTGTAGGGAATTTTTAAAACATGCCAACTCATTACACTCACAAAACATATGTTCCCAGTTAACTCTTTAGTCTCCATCACACCTCCAATATTTGCTGTGTACCTGAGGAAAAATAGCCTGCTTGGGGTATAAAAACACCTATACAGACACTTCCAAGCAAAGATCCTAAACCTTCTGGACTTAGTTGCATACTTGGGAGCCATACATATAGCTTCACATTCTTTTATTGTAAATTTCTTTTCCAGTCTCTCCTCCCATTATTTTCCAGTTTCCTCTGAATGATTCTTATATTTATCATGCTGTGTTTTGTATGGCCTATGAATTATCTGTTTTTAACAGCTGCTTCTGTTTTCCCTGTGCTCTGAGATCAAGCCCTGGTAGGAAAGGCTGTATCTACCCTACAATGTCTTCCTGGCCTCATCCCACTCATTACCTTTCCTTCTTGAGTTATTTCCTCCCAGCATCTTGGTTCCTTGTGCCGGTCCCAAGCCTGGATAAATGGGGGGGTTGCATCAGGAAGGGCAGACACCAAGAAAAATTTTTATACAGGATCGGTTGAGGCCCGGATTAACAATGACCGCCACCAGTATTGTTAACCTACAGGGTGCTGGTGGAAATTGGGCTACTGTTGGCCGAAGGAGGAGAAGAGACGGAAGACATGGCCGAAGGCAGGAAGAGAGGAGAAAGGCTAGGACTGTGGTAGTGAGGGTCGGAACTTTGAATGTTGGCAGTATGACTGGTATAGGGAGAGAGCTAGCTGATATGATGGACAGAAGGAAGGTTGGTATATTGTGTGTGCAAGAGACCAGATGGAAGGGGAGTAAGGCTAGGTGTATCGGAGGTGGATTCAAATTGTTTTATCATGGTGTGGATGGGAGGAGAAATGGCGTAGGAGTTATTCTGAAGGAACAGTATGCTGAGAGTGTTTTGGAGGTGAAAAGAGTGTCGGATAGAGTGATGTTTATGAAGCTGGAAATTGATGGTGTAATGATGAATGTTGTTATTGAGTATGCTCCACAAGTTGGGTGTGCAATGGATGAGAAAGGAAAATTTTGGAGTGAATTGGATGAAGTGATGATGACTGTACCCAAGGGTGAGAGACTGGTGATTGGAGCAGATATCAGTGGTCATATTGGTGAAGGGAACAGAGGGGATGAGGAAGTGATGGGTAGGTATGGTGTTAAACAAAGGAATGCAGAAGGTCAGATGGTAGTGGATTTTGTGAAAAGGATGGACATGGCTGTGGTGAATACATATTTTAACAAGAGGGAGGAGCATAGGGTGACATACAAGAGTGGAGGAAGATGCACACAGGTGGATTATATCTTATGTAGGAGGGCCAGTTTGAAGGCAATTGGAGACTGTAAAGTGGTGACCGGAGAAAGTGTAGTTAGGCAGCATAGGATAGTGGTTTGTAGGATGAAGTTGGTTATCAAGAAGAGGAGGAGAAGTGTGAGGGCAGCACCAAGGATCAAGTGGTGGAAATTGAAAAAGCGTAATTGTGAGGTGGAGTTCTGGGATGAGCTAAGACAGGCACTGGGTGGCAGTGAAGAGTTACCAAATAGCTGGGTAACTACAGCAGAGCTAGTAAGGGAGACGGCTAAAAAGGTGCTTGGTATCACATCTGGACAGAGGAAGGATGACAAGGAGACATGGTGGTGGAATGAGGAAGTACAGGAGAGTATACAGAGAAAGAGATTGGCAAAGAAGAAGTGGGATTGTCAGAGAGATGAAGAAAGTAGACAGGAGTATAAGGAGATGAGGTGCATGGCAAAGAGAGAGGTGGCAAAGGCTAAGGATAAGGCATATGAAGAGTTGTATGAAAGGTTGGACACTAATGAGGGAGAAAAGGACCTGTACCGATTGGTTAGACAGAGGGACCGAGCTAGGAAAGATGTGCAGCAGGTAAAGGTGATAAAGGATAATGAGGGAAACATACTCACAAGCGAGGGGAGTGTGTTGAGGAGATGGAAAGAGTACTTTGAGGGGTTGATGAATGAAGAGAATGAGAGGGAGAGAAGGTTGGATGATGTAGGGATAGTGAAGCATGAAGTACAATGGATTAGCAAGGAGGAAGTAAGGATAGCTATGAAGAAAATGAAGAATGGAAAGGCTGTTGGCCCAGATGACATATCTGTGGAAGCATGGAGGTGTTTAGGTGAAATGGCAGTGGAGTTTTTAACCAGATTGTTTAATGAAATCTTGGAAAGTGAGAGGATGCCTGAGGAATGGAGAAAAAGTGTTTTGGTACCGATTTTTAAGAATAAGGGTGATGTGCAGAGCTGTAGTAACTACAGAGGGATTAAATTGATCAGTCACAGCATGAAGTTATGGGAAAGAGTAGTGGAAGCAAGGTTAAGAAGGGACGTGATGATTAGTGATCAGCAGTATGGTTTCATGCCAGGAAAGAGCACTACAGATGCGATCTTTGCTCTGAGAGTGTTGATGGAGAAGTACAGAGAATGTCGGAACAAGTTACATTGTGTATTTGTAGACTTAGAAAAGCATATGACAGGGTGCCTAGAGAGGAGTTGTGGTATTGTATGAGGAAGTCAGGAGTGTCAGAAAAGTATGTAAGAGTGGTACAGGATATGTACGAGGGTAGTGTGACAGCGGTGAGGTCTGCAGTGGGAGTGATGGATGCGTTTAAGGTGGAGGTGGGGTTACATCAAAGATCAGCTCTGAGCCCTTTCTTATTTGCAGTGGTGATGGACAGATTGACAGACGAGATCAGACAGGAGTCCCCGTGGACTATGATGTTTGCAGATGACATTGTGATCTGTAGTGAGAGTAGGGAACAGGTGGAGGAGACCCTGGAGAGATGGAGATATGCTCTAGAGAGAAGAGGAATGAAGGTCAGCAGGACTAAGACAGAATATATGTGTGTGAATGAGAGGGAGGATAGAGGAATGGTGAGGATGCAAGGAGTAGAGGTGGCGAAGGTGGATGAGTTTAAATACTTGGGGTCAGTAGTTCAGAGTAACTGTGAGTGTGGAAGAGAGGTGAAGAAGAGAGTACAGGTAGGATGGAGTGGGTGGAGAAGGGTGTCAGGAGTGATTTGTGACAGATGAGTACCTGTAAGAGTGAAAGGGAAGGTCTACAAGAGGGTAGTGAGACCAGCTATGTTATATGGGTTGGAGACAGTGGCACTGACAAAAAGGCAGAAGTTTGAGCTGGATGTGGCAGAATTAAAGATGTTAAGATTTGCACTGGGTGTGACGAGTGTGGACAGGATTAGGAATAAGTATATTAGAGGGTCAGCCCAGGTTGGAAGGTTTGGAGACAAAGCCAGACAGGCACGATTATGTTGGTTTGGACATGTGCTGAGGAGGGATGCTGAGTATATTGGGGAAAAGATACTAAGGATGAAGCTACCAGGTAACAGGAAAAGAGGAAGGCCTAAGATAAGGTTTATGGATGTGGTGAGAGAGGACATGCAGGCGGTTGGTGTGACAGAGCAAGATGCAGAGGACAGGAAGAAATGGAAACAGGTGATCTGCTGTGGCGACCCCCAACGGGAACAGCAGAAAGAAGATGATGATGATGATCTTGGTTCCTTTACCAGGTTTCTCAAGTAAATTTCCATCCCCTCTTGCCTATTTTCTGTATCCCTACTTGCAGTCATCTCCTTCCTCCATTCTTGTATTGGCTTAGTTCTTAGAATACTTTCTGCTACTTTATGAATATAATATTCTGTATGGTTGTTTTTATTCTGCTTAAGGATCTACATCCAAAGTCTTGCTCACTCTCTATTTCTTGGGCTTCCCCTTGCTCCATCATTATCCCTTTCCACTTTGAATTATAACATTCTGCTCATATTATGTATATGAGCCTTAACTGTGCAGCTCTAAAATATCCCTTCAAATCATGTAAATCTAAACCACCTTGTTCTAGTGGAAGGATCAACTTATACCACTTAACTCTTGCCCTCTTTCCCCTCCAAGGTAAATTCCTTCAATTCTTTATTAATTATTGTCCACAACTTCTCCTAGGGTTGATAAATGTATGCCTGACCCATATACAAGACTAAAGGGACTAAAATATTTTAACTGCATATGTCTTACTATCCATATCCATAAGTAAAAGTTTCCAGTTTTTCAGTTTGTATATTTTGTTTAGTCTCTTCGCACGTATCATTAACTGCCATAACAGAAGCCCTTTTAATCCATACTCCTAAATACTTCTGTGATGCACCACTGAACCAGTAATCAGGGAGCCTCAGTCCTCACCACTGGCACCAGTGGGGGACATACACTGAGAGGATGACAAGGTAGACACACCCACAGTATTACCAGATGCAGCTCTCTGCATCAAGTGCAATTTCCCTTAAGAGCACAGTCAGTCTGAGGCTGGTTTCTCTCTCTTTCTCCAGACCCCAATAAGACTCCCCGCTCTCCCCACTTGCACAGCTATTGAGTTGAGATCTCAGCAAAGTGGCCAGTCCAAGACCTCCCTCACCCTCTCTGTCCAGCCAGTGCTTCATGTCCCTGCCCAAGTAGCTGACACACACACTGTTTGAGGTTTGATTGATACACACACATTTGGGAAAGGCTGGCACAGGTTTGGTAGCTATGCTTCCTTTTGCCCAGACTATAGGGTAATTATCACTGCCACCATCCAGTTCCTTATCGGCTACTTTAAGGCCCTTAACAAAGGGTGTCCATTCTTACTGTGTAATGTTACAGTTAATACAAATGGTAGTTTGACCAAGAGCAAAGGCTATTAGTAGTGGCCCACAGTGTCACCACATAAATATGAAAATACTCTTGAGTTTAAATGTCTCTAGACAGATCAGCCACTATAAAATCTTTAATTATATTTAGTAATAAATAATAAAAGAACAAGACAATACTAAATATATATTTACAGTGACAGAGTTCAAGTCACAAGAAATATTTACAACAATATTGCAGGACAGTGTCAAATAAATGAAGAAAAATATTTAAACTAAGCTTTGCTATATTCCTGACTATATCTAAGAGAGTTATTATTCCCTAGAAACTTCCTTACAGAGCAAGGCAGATGTGATGAATAGATCTTCTCTTCTTGCTGTTGTCATGTCAACGACAGAATACAGAATGCTGTCTAAGAGAGATTTCTCAAATTAATATCTCGAATATTACTACTGCGATAGCTTGCAGAATGGCATCATTTCTTGTCATCTGACTCTATCCCAGATGAAATCCCCACTGCTGGGAGCTGGCATTATTTAGCATCTACCTGTGAAAATACATAGACTTCAGATCTTTTGGCAAATGTTGGAAGTCATAAAACAATCTTCATTCCTCCACATTTGAAGACAATACAGAAATCTCCCTAGTACAGTCATTGTTGCCCACTGCATTGAAACTGAAAGATAACATTTTATCTGATATTGTTAATCCTTGTTCATTCCTTACGTATGAGTATCGGTTCCGACCTCGGAACCGAGCAGGCCATTTTCCAGGCTCACGTCAGCTACAAACTCTCGAGCTAAACTCTTACCCATAATTCCCCTCTCCCAGTTACCCCAGATTTCTTTTGTATTTATTGTCAGACTAGTCTAATATATAGCTTTTTCTGTCAGAAAAGTTTCTATTTTGTTGTCTGTTACCCCGTCGCATTTAGCGACCATGTTTTCTTGAGTTTTCTTCTCTTTACTCTGCACCTTTTACCGCGAGGTATTTCTCCCTTACCATCATTGGTAATCTCTTCCTTTTCTTCATATCTTCAGGTATTCTTTTGTACCATTGCTGGTACCCTTTCTACTGTCCTCTTTTTCTATCATGGCAGATAAGAAAGGTAGTCCAGGATTTAAAAGGTGTTCTGATTGTGGACACAAATTACCTACATCAGACGCACACTCTTTGTGCGTTTATTGCTTGGGTGTGTCCCACTTATCTGTTGACCCGCCCTGTGGTATTTGTAAAAATTTTTCTAACAGAACCTTGTTGGCAAGAAAAAAATAAGTTGCTGCTGAAGAGACTTCTCAAATCTCCCTTTTCAGAGGCTCTTTCTGGGTCGGAGGCTTCAACCCATCCTAAAGCCCTTAAAAAAATGTTGGATGATCCTACTAAGGCCAAGTCTTTGCCTTCATCCCTGGCTGGGGACTCCCACCAACCAAGACCTAAGAAGGCAAAAGTTTCTGCTTCAGAGCTCACTCAGTCAGCCTCAGTGCTTTCGGTGCCTAGACCTTCGGCTCCGAGGCCTTCGGTACCATCAGTGATCTCGGCTCCGTCTTCTCCTGTAGCCTTTACTGTATCGGCACCAAGGGGCTCCTCGGTTCAGATGATTACGACTACTACATTGGCACAGACCTTGACTACGTCGGCTCCGACATCTTACTCGGAACTGATGCATCAGTTATTGGCTCCAATTTTGTCGGTTCCAGCTTCGGTACCAGCAAACACTTTGGCACCGATCCTTGTGTCAATGCAGTCCGTGACTTCGGCACCAATGATTTCCTCGGTGCAGACACCCATAGTCCAGTCTCTCTCGGCACCGTTGTTCTCTGTGCAGACTGGTGAGGTTGGCACCGAGCTTGCCTCTTCTGTGAACAGACCTGTTTCTCCCTCAGTCTCCATGATGTCCACTAGAAGCCTTGTGGATCAAGTGCTTCTGGCCAGAGGTATCCCACCCCCCAGGACCTATCCTTCCTAGGGAGGTGAACACCCCTCTCCAAAGACCCCTTCTTATTCTCCTCCTTCATTGCCTTTGAAGTCCGTTGATATAGTACAGTCTTCCCCCTCTGTGGTTCCCTTTATGGATCTCACTAAGGAACCGCAGTTGCCTTCGTGGCATGAGAGTTTTGCTACGACCCAGGATGACAGTTGTGACATGCATAATTTGCTGTTCCACAGCCATCCAGGGACTCCGAGTCAGCAGGCTGAGCCACTTAGGGGAAGGGTGACTCCTGTCCTGGACACAAACCCCTCTTCAGGTGGACCAGCCTTTCAATTGATGGAGAAGGCTCTGGCTTCTGCTGCCAATACTGTGCTGTCTATCCCCCTGCCCTCCTCTGGTAAACTGTTTTTACAAGTCGCACCTACCAGATACCGGGTGCAAGGGCCTCAGGGCATATTCCAACAGGAAACCACTTTTCTGCTGTCTTCCCCAGCTTCTCCCTCTGAGGAAGTCCACAGGAAAAGTTTGTGTAAGAGGAAGCACATGGACTCCCTCACTGAAGACACAGACTTTGATGAAGGAGGAAGGATCCCCTCAGTCACCCTCTGAGGTATCCTTTGGTGATATCCTCAAAATCTTTAAACAGAGAGGTGACTGGCAGCCTTCTAATCTGACCTCTGAGGAGTCTGTGTTCCTGCAGGCCTTTTGCACCCGGCCCCCTACCTCCTGGGTTACTCCACCTGCCGATGAACTTGTCCGGTTCAGCGTGCGTGGAAGGCTCCTGACACCGTCAAAGCTATTCCCCGGAGGCCAGATAAGATTTTGTCCCCTCCTGCTACGGATCCCCATTGGTTTAAAGGTTTTCCTGCGGATGCTCTGGTGGTGGCGGCCACAACAAAAAAGGATCTAGCGGAAGAAGAAAGCCAGACTGTCCATCTGCCTAACAAAGAGTCCCGGGTCCTGGACAGGATAGGGAAGCGCACCTTTGCATCAGCGACCTTTACTATCAGGTCCCTGAATTATATGGCACACTTTAACAGGCTTCAAAGGGATCTGATTTCCGAGCTTTCTGAAACCTTGGCTGGTGCCATGTCTGATGAGGTCCGTGACAAAGTGGCTTCTCAGCTGGCCACCATTGAGTCAATATCTAACTCCTCTATGCGACTGATATATCACGCATCAGAAGGAGCAGCTAGAGCGGCGGGTTCAGCTGTGGTCTTGAGACGACAAGCCTGGATGCACTTGTGCAATTTCGGGGATTCCTTTCTTAACGCTCCCATTGAGGCCTCTTCGTTGTTTGAACCCAAAATTGAAAGCACACTGGCCAGATGTGAACAGGACGGTAAGACCCTTTCTGCCGTAGGTGTCTGTTATTCTTCCCCTCAACGTGCCTTCTCCCGAAACCAAAAGAGTGGGAAGATATGGTTCAAGAAATCTCAGAGTCCTTTCCATGACACACAGGCCGAGTTCTCCCCTAGAGGCAGAGGGGGAAACTCACAGGGAAGACACTCCTTTCGGGGTAGAGGGGGTCCACTTAACCAGGGTTCCAGGGACTCTCTTCCTGGCCAATTCTACCAGCACTCTTGAAGAGCGGCCCAACTCCTTTCCTCTGGAGGTGGTTGGGGGTTGTTTCTCCTTGTACCCTTCTGCCTGGCTAACCATCACCACTGATTCTTGGGTACAAAGGATTATAACCAGAGGTTATCATATCCCCTTTGATCTTTGCCCTGTCCCTTCAAAAACCTTCCCGACGTTGCACCCAGTCAAAGGGAAGAAGCAGCACTAGAGATAGAAAAGCTGCTAAGAAAGAGAGTCATCCACATAGTCCCTCCAGATCAGATAGGGTCCGGATTCTACTCAAGACTATTTTTGGTGCCAAAGAAAACCGGAGACTGGAGACCAATTTTGGATCTCAGTGTATTGAACAAGTTTGTGAGGGTACAAAAATTCTGGATGGTCACAATAAAGTCTATCCTCCTGCTTTTGGAAAAAGATGATTGGATGTGCTCTATAGATCTTCAAGATGCGTACTACCACATAAAAGTGGGCAGGCCATTGAGATTTCTGCACGTCCGTGTGGGAGCCAGTCACTACCAGTTCAGAGTACTGTCCTTCGGAATCTCTACAGCCCCCAGAGTGTTCACAAAGTGCATGGCAGTCGTCACAGCTCACTTGCGACTAAAAGGATTCCAGGTGTTTCCATACCTAGACGACTGGCTCATTTCCACCCCCACCACGCATCTATTGGAAGAAGCCCCAGCATACTCTCTCCTCACTGCACAAAGGCTAGGCATAACCATAAACTGGCAAAAATCCAATCTCACTCCATCTCAGTCCACAGAATTCATAGGGTTATCTTGGATACAAAGAACTGCAGAGGTGCCATTCCAGAGCACAGAATTCTAAGGATAAAGCAGCAACTGATCCCAATCCTTTCAAGGGAGAAATCCACAGCTCACTCTGTCCTACAGCTGTTGGAGTCCATGGCAGCCTCCATCACCATTGTCCCCCTGGCCAGGTTTCATATGAGGCTTCTACAATGGCTACTGCTCACCCAATGGTATCCTTTTCAGCATCCTCTTTCAGCCAAGATTCGAGTAACCCACAGGTGCAAACAGGATTTAAATTGGTGGATGAGACACAGTCCGTCACAATGGTCTTGCCCCTTCTCCCCCCCAGCAACCGAAGGCTACAGTGACCACGGACACCTCCTTGATGGGGTGAGGGGGGCTATGTCAGCGACAGACAGTCCAAGGCACTTGGTCCGAATTGGAGGGCCAACTGCATATAAATATTCTAGAGCTGAGTGTGGTGCTTCTGGCATTGCAAGCATTCCATCCCCTGCTGCCGTCTGGGACGATTGTGATTCAATCAGACAACATGGTGGTGGTCTGGTACATCAGCAAACAAGGTAGAACCAAATCTTGCCCCCTTTGTCGAGAGGCCATGAGGATATGGCAATGGGTGATGGCTACCAACTGTTTTCTTCTTGCAACGCACATTCCTGGGAGTTACAACGTGATACCAGACAGACTCAGCAGGCGCATTCTACAACCTCACGAGTGGTCCCTGAATCCCTTGATAGTGGCAGAGATCTTTCACTGCTGGGGCCATCCTTGCTGCGACCTCTTTGCATCCCCGACCAACTACAAACGCAGCAACTACTTCGCCCTGATTCCCCCTCCGGGACAGTCACCCAGGGACGCTGTAGTCCACGATTGGCCCTCGGGTCTTCTTTATGCATTCCCACATTTTCCCCTCATTCCCCAGTTTCTGAAGAAAGCCCATTAGTGGAAAAGCAAGGTGGTCCTTATAGCACCATATTGGTTCCCCTTCCTTTGGCCTCACCTACTAGATCATCCATGGATTCTTCATCCAACCTCGGAGTTGATCTCACATCTGCAGAACCTGATTCATCCCAACTTGGACAGCCTGAACCTCACAGCTCGGCTACTCCAATTCCCTTGATTGCCAGGCAGAATGATCTTTCTTTACCAGTACGGGACATTCTCATTGCATCTCATAAGTCTTCCACTAGAATTACTTATCTAAGCAAGTGGAAAAGATTTACCTGTTGGCTGAAAGAAAAACAAGTAGATCCCTTCTCAGCACCAGTGTCGATAATACTAGAGTATCTGGCAGACCTTTTTCAATCGGCTAATGGAACACTACCAACTGGTCAACTACCATTAGAGTTCATTTGGCTGCAATATCTAATTTCCGTGAGGGTGTCCAAGACTCCTCTCTTATGTCACACAAATTATGCAAGACCTTCATAAAAGGTGTGAATCATTTGAAGCCACCTTTTAGAGAACCTATTCAACCATGGGATCTGTCATTAGTTCTACAGGCTCTGACAATGCCACCCTTCAAACCAGCTTCTTCTTGCGACCTCAAATATTTGTCATGGAAAACCTAGTTTTTGGTCGCCATTACTTCTGCCAGACGTATCTTTGAACTCCAAGCTTTATGCATCACGAGTCCATACTTGATTTTTCATAGAGATAGAGTGTCTTTGAGAACTAAACCTTCATTTCTGCCAAAAGTGATCTCCGTAATGTCCATTAATCAAACCATTGAATTGCCGGTTTTCTTTCCCAATCATTCAAACAGAGGAGGGTATTGCCTACATACCCTAGATATTCACAGGCAAATACATTTTTACTTAAACAGGACTAGGTCCTCTCATAAACCTGACCAGTTATTTTTGGCCTATTCTTGACCTAGATTAGGATTTGCTGTTGCTAAGGTCACTTTAGCTAGATGGTTGAAAGACTGCGTGACCTTAATTTATACACAACGTCATATTCCGTTGCCTATTACCATGAAGGCTCATTCGACAAGGTTGGTGGCAACTTCTGCTGCCTTCCATGCCAGAGCTTCTTTACATGACATCTGTGCAGCTGCAACTTGGGCTACTCCTCATACCTTCATCATTCATTACAAATTGGATTTGGCCTCCAGGGTTAGAGCATCTTTTGGTTCTGTGGTGCTCAGAAATGTCCTTCCATGAGAGCCTCCCAGGAATAGAGGTAGCTGGGGACTCTGTCCCATACGTAAGGAATGAACGAGGATTAACAATATCAGATAAAGAAGTTATGTCTTACCATAACGTTCCATCTGTATTGTTGATCCTCGTTCAGTCATTACGACCCTCCCTCCTTCCCCCTCCTGTAGCTTCTAGTGGATCTCACCATCCGGTTCTCTTAGGTCATTTGACCAGAGGTAGCCTCTACCTTCTTTTGACTTGCAAACTCAATCTGAGGTAACAGGGAGAGGGGAATTATGGGTAAGAGTTTAGCTCGAGAGTTTGTAGTTGACGCAGGCTTGGAAAATGGCCGGCTCGGTTCTGAGGTCGGAACCGATACCCATACGTGTAATGACTGAACGAATATCAGCGATACAGATGGAACGTTATGGTAAGACATAACTTCTTTTTTATGGCCTAGCCATAAAGTCATTTAATTTCACTTATTTTTTTTGAAGTTTTCTAGATTGAAGTTAACCTCATGTGTTCCAGCTTCCACTGTTAAAGTATATGCATTTAAACAGTACAATAGTGCTCGTACATTTCTGTTCTTTACCAGTAGGGCACACTGTGGATCCATTTTAAGCACTTTTAAGCACAAACACTTTATAAAATATCTTTTCAACACACGTCTGTACAAACCTAGTTTGATGTACACATGACATACAGTTCTAATATATTTGTAACACAAGCATCGTACACAAATCATTTCAATATTCACAAATGACATGTAATTATTTTAAAAATTCCAGATAGCTGTGCTGGCAGTACCTCCCTTTCTCACAACTTCATCTTATCATGTCCCAATAAATTGAGTATTGCTGCACCAATTCATGTGTGGGTACATAATTTAAGGCTATAGCTTTAGTCTTATCTTAATTAATTTTATATCACAAAAATACCTGAAACTGTTTCAGAATGTTCCACAACACTGAGCTGTCCTTTTCTGGATTTAACAGGTACAAAATAATATCATTTGTAAGTAAAGCCAACTTTTCTTGATTACCATACCAATTACATCTTTGTATTTCTGAGGCCCTTATTTTCTTTGCCAGTGACTCTAAATATAAAGCAAGTAACAAAGAGGAAAGAGGACAACCCTGCCTGGTTCCTCTGTTCAAAAATAGCTTATCTAAGGGGAACCCTCCCACTTCAATTCTTGTCTCCGATCCTTTGTGTGTCTTCTAATTAACCTTATTATTTTATCAGGGAATGCAAATGCTTCCAATGCCCCACTCATAAAATCCTAGTTTACTCTGTTAGATGCTTTTTTTTGTATCAAGTCTCAGCATCAACATACATATTTTCATATATTCTGCTTCCCTCTAAATCATCAGTGTCTTGTTAATGTTGTCAAATAGTTGCCTCCCATTAATTCTTTTAGCTAGTATAAGCATAAATACTTTAAAATTGAAATGGGTCTATATGAAGCTGGGTCTGAACAGTATTTGCAAGCTGTAGGTAACACAGCCACCACAGCTCTCTTCCAAGATGTTGGTGCTTCTGTTAAAACAAAATATTCTGGATTTGTGTCACTTTCTTCCCCCCTAAGATCTAGACGTCCTTAGGAATGCCATCTGTTCCTGGAGGCTTTCCTGAAGATTGGTTATACATCACTGTTTTTATCTCATCACCTCCTATCTTAACTGTTAGCTGTTGAGCCTTGTCTACCTCTAACCTTGGTAAAATTAAGTCTTCCATAAATATTTCCATTTGTACTCTTTCTTGATTTCCATATTTCCCTGCTTTATACACATTTTCATAAAATTTCTGGAATATCTCTAAAACCTATAATGGATCTCTGGTTATTTTTATTGTTATGTATTTCCTACGTTTAGTGATAACCTTATAATGTTCTGTTGCCTAAGCTGTTGTGCTAAAAGTTTTTGTGCTCTAGAGTTGTCAAAAAATAGTTGCTTAGCTGCACTCTTTCGAAACTCATGCCTGTTATCCAGATACTCCCTTGTTTTCTCTTTAGTACTTTTCATTTGCTCTGCCTGTTGTTCTGTGAGATTCCTCTTGTTCTGCAGTACTTTCATTGTTGTCAGGCCCTGTAAGTAATTTCTATTACTTCTTAATCATATCTCTTTCTCTTTTATTTCGACCCTATTTTTAAATCTCATTTTCATTTTATCCCAGTCAGCTAGGATATTTCTGTCTTCCCCAATAACTCTTAAATAATTTCCACTACCTATTCCTTAAATTTCTCTCTTTTTATCAGGTAGCAGGGAAGGCGCCAGTGTCTTATTTTTACTTCATTACTTAGTTTTTATTGGTGCATGATCAAAATATCAAAATCCAAGACAAAACAAACCACGAGCTAACACATTGGAAGGAAATGCACAGGACACAGTAGCCTGATACTAAACTAACATTTTACTCAACCATTTAGCACTTTTGTCCATGGTACGGTGGACTTCAGCAGAATACAGTTCACATAATGCACTTGATTTAAATAGACTGCAAAACCCTCTCATTTTTTATTAACCAGTTAATAAAAGTAATTAAAAAAATTAAAACACATGCCTCGAAAATGCACCTTGTGCTAAAAAATATTGTGAATTAAAACTTAAGAAACCTCAATAAAATAAAAGTTATAATAGAATACTGACGAAACAGTATATTAGTAAAACTGAATTGTAAAGTTTGACTAAAAATAAAATTTATTTATTTTATCACTCTACTGTGTCCTGTGCGTTTTCTTCCAGTGTATTGGTGCATGATCAGAAATAGTTATAGGATGTGTATCCAAGCTTTCAGTTAAATGCACATGTTCTTGTGAAAAGTAACTTTTGTCTAGTTTAGCTCAGTTATTATACCATGGGGAATAATATGTAAATTCTGTCAGAGTTTCTACTACTTAACATCTTCCATATCATATATATTCATAAATTTGTTCAGAAATCTACACTCTTTTGTTATATTGCTCCTTGCAGGTCCCCATGACACATCCTCATTATTGGAAATGAAGTTCCAGTCCCCACTTATAAATAATAAATAATATTCTGTGCTGAAAGCTGATTGTTTCTCCCAAATTTTTCTTAAGCTCCTTAACAGTAGTTTTCTGTGGAATATAAATACTTGCAGTTGTAATCCTCCTCCCTTGCCAATAGCTCCTTTGTTTGGTTACAGAGAAGGTTTTTATCTCTTTGCACCACAGACCTGGTCTTATATATAGTCATTGACAGTCTTGAAATGTCTCATAAAAATCAGTTTGAGGAAAAAAATTCTAAACTGAA
Source organism: Protopterus annectens (assembly GCF_019279795.1). NCBI lineage: Eukaryota > Metazoa > Chordata > Ceratodontiformes > Protopteridae > Protopterus > Protopterus annectens. The sequence goes on along the minus strand of NC_056726.1, from coordinate 272,267,112 downwards.
AGTAACGAAGACCTTCTCCCCACTGTGACCAAACTGCTTAAAATTATTACTTACCATCCCTTAATTAGCTCCTGGACCTAATAACTAGATTGTAAGTTCAGTTTTAATTAGCAAATCTGTATTTCATTCAGAATTTAAGGTAGTCTCATAATTTTAGGCATATTCAAATGCAGATATGTAATACATTTAGCTACAAAAAGTATGCATATCCAGTAATATTTTACAAATGTTAATAGAAAATAATCTGCTGAAATCAAAAGTATACATTTTAGCTCTAGGAGTTTAACACTGTTCATGGTGTTAGTAGAATGAATGGCTTCACTTTGTTTACTGGTCGCCATTAAGGTGAGAGGAGAAACAGTGGGCACAAACTGAATAATTCTGCAATGTTGAATAAATGACACAGATGGTTAACGAAAAAATAATACATTTTAATGGATACAGTTAAACACTTTTGTTTCAGTCATTATAGGTTCATAGTTTCATAGATTAGGTTCATAGATTAGTACTAGGCTAACTGCCCCTTGTGGCCCATTTTAAGTCTAGCCAATTATCCTTTGTGAGACTCAAACCCTGCACTTTGTGTTTGTAAGGGAAACACCTTAACCATTAGGCCAACCTCTCAACCCAAAGAACTTCTTCAGAACTAACTGAGTTAAAACATTTCACAATAAATAACTAGTTAAAAGTTGCATGACTTAAACCCACTGAATCAATTAATTCTTTAAAAAATTTAAAATGACAAGATAATAAAAAAATATATAAATAATTAAACTTGCTTATAAATATTAGACATCATAAAACTTAAGCTTTAAAACAGAATTGATTATGAGAGAATCATTGAGCCCTGGAAAATTCATAGCATTTAATAATAATTGCCCATTCAGTTTGCACTTACTTAAATATTCATCTGTAATGAATCCTTGGGCATCTTTTATAATTTGCTCGAGTACCACAAAAGTAAACTTATTGCCTTCAAATTCTTGCAGAGGTTTCAATAAGGCATTTGTAGTAGTTTTTCCTTTTGTATATCTGTGCTCATAAATTCTATTTTTTAGTTTTCTAGAAGTTTTTCTCATGTAAAAAGTGGGACATAGGGAAGATATTGTCACATAAACAATAGAGACAGTAGGAAAGGGGGCTGATGAAGAAAGCAGCTAAACTTAGCAGTGACTCAGTAGCTCAGTCTGTTTAATGCCTTATACACAGTATATTTTGGGGTGGGAGGTTGGTGTAATGGTGTTTACCTTACAGACACAAGGTGCAGGATTTGAATTTTACATTGGGTAATTGGCTAGGCTTAAAATGGCCCACAAAGGCAGTTAGCCTAGTACTAATCTATGAACCTGATATTCCCTAAGACCTATAGACCATCAAGAATAAATATCCTGAAATGACTTCATAAATGTGTTAAGTATAATATTGTTGTACTACAATATCTGACCATCGACATTTAATGCAAAAATAAATTTTGGGGGTTTCTGGGCATGTAAAATAGTAGCCAGATATCTGGAAGGGATACAGATCATTCTGCATAGATTACCATGATTCTGGCCTCATGTCAGTAAAGCTGGGAGTTTAAGTTTGCATTGACCTCAGTGTGTTCGGATTTCATTGGATGTTCTGTTTTACTGCCCAAGTTAGATAATTCTTTTTTTTAATACAACATTTGGTCTTGTAGTTACTTCTCTCTCAGTAACTTTTTTTTTTTTTTTTTTTTTTTTGATAAATGTAGGCTGGGTGATCAGATCAATATCCCTTGTAATTCTGTCTTCAAGATTGCCCATTGAATATCTTTAGTAAATTAAACTGTAGAAATGTTTTGGAATGCTATTCCAATGGAGGTGTATTTATCTTTAATGAATATTAATACACCACCTCCTTTAGTTTTCATGCCTTCAGTTTGTGGTCTGAATATGTGGAAGGAGGTGTAACCCGGTATAGCTGGGGTGCTCTCTACAGCTTTGAACCAGGTCTCCGTGACTGCAGAAATGTCTTCATCTTCCAAGGTGAGGAATTCTTCCAGTAAGTGCAGTTTCATGTTAATACTCCTAGCATTTAGCAGCATAACCTTGAGATTGTTTTTAGATGAAGTTTTTATGTTGGGAATTTTGTCCTTGAGACACTGCCTAAAAAAGGCACTATGAGGGTGGCAAGAGCCTTAGCCAGTAACCGAAATCCCAGGGGTGACAGAAGAAGACAGTCACTGGCAATGTATCAAGGTCTGCCGATCATGTCATCCCAAGCTGACAGATACTGGATCCCCTTAGAAAGAAACCAGAAACTAAGCCAATTATTGATGTCAGTCATTTTCTGTTTGTACTGAGGCATCATCCTAGGTGAAGGTAAAATGCTGCTTAAGGCTAGGGACATACCTGCCTGAGACACATAGTCCGAGAGCTCAGTCATGTCTCTCTTTGTATAGTCCAGAGTGGTATGTCTCAATTCTTTCACACCAACATGGACTTTGATGGAGTCATAATAGTACCTGTTGCTGAAAAACTTGAGTGCATGTGTGATGCGGCGGAACCTGGTACCTGACAGTCAGCTGTCCGTGACCTTTTCCTTATCCAGCCTGGAGAGAGGGACATCTGTGTGTCTCATGTTGGAATCATCTAAGACTGGTATGTTTGGTTTTGTGTTTTGCTTCAAGGGCTTGATAGGTGAGACACTGGTGTGTGAGCTATTATGTGTATTGTGTTCTGCAGAGGAAGTATTATGTGTAGCGTGCTTGTGTTTGCATTTGGGAGGTCTCTGGTATTTAGGTATGTTTCTGGTGAGGACCTCTACATATGTAAGGATGTGTGATGTAGGGTTGGGTGGAGTAGGATGTGGGAGTATGCACACTGCCAACCCACTCATTGTCATATGTACTGACTAATATGTGAGAGAGCATGGATTCAAGGTTCTTAATATAGTTGCATCTCTCACATGTTGAGTTTGTGTGGGCTAAGTGTAGAGGGTTGTCGGTGAACATGAGGCAGTTGCTACACTGCCTCAGGATGCCCAGCTTGACCAGGCTGTCTGGAGAAACTGTGGGAAATTTTCATATGGTCAGGAAAATAGGTCACACTTAGGTATGGCTAGTGGGTGAGAGGTGTGTTGGTACATCTGAGGCAAGGCTTAGTGTTCCACCTGACAGTAGAGCAGGGCCGCAAAAATCCTCTGGTGGACCACAAGTAAAGTGCTAACGGAAATTTTAACAAGCAAAATGTTTGTGTCTATAACCACCGCTATGTGGCAGTGCACAATGGTGTACTACATGCAAACAAGTACAAACACGGTGCTTAAATAAAACAAGAAATAACCCTTTTGACTCAAACTAGCCAATAATGATGCTGTCGCTGAGCTCTAGTTCAGACAATAGAATGCAAATACAAATTAAAAGTGCAATATAAGAGCAAAAACAGGCACTTATAGTTGGAAGCAACGGATGCCTCAGATCTTTCAGTATCTCAGTGAAGAGCTGGTTTTAGTGCTCAAGTGATTCCTTCTCTCTAGGTGAAAAATGGAACTCTCTTCCTCCTTCCCTTAGGACTATTCCTTACACAGAATCCTTCAAGACCCAACTCTTCTCGCACCTATCTGCCAAATGGAAATGCTCTTGCTTTCACCCTACATAAAATCACGGGAATCTGTACTCTAACTCCCCCCCCCCCCGCACCAATCTACAGTCTGATTTCAATTCTAAATTGAACCAATATGGTTTAGCTGACTCTCAGTCGACTGCAAGATGTAAATACTTCTAATAATGTGTAAAAAAAATAAATAAATAAAATTCTTATTTTGTATTTGTTCTTTTTGGTATACTGCTGTTTGTACACTTCAATTGTTTTTTTATCTTGTGCATTTGTAACTTTGATTGTACTGCCTTGGAGCTTTTCTCCCCGGGCCTCCACTGAAAATGGGTTCTTCTTGGCTCAGTGGATTTCCCCGGTAATCAAATTGAAAATAAAATAAATAACATAAAATAAAATAAATAGTCCAGTCACCCTCGATTAGATGGGAACCAGACAGTACTCTCCTCCCACAAGGGTGAAGTGGGGCCTTCTTCAACAACTATGGCTTGAATTTGATGCTGAGAAGTTACTAAACAGATCCAGAAACAGCAAACCTAGAAATTGGCTATGCTACAGCTGAACTAGTTCAATATGCAGTAAAATGTGGCAAAAACAGTTCAGACAATAGAATTCAAATACAAATTAAAAGTGCAATATAAGAGCAAAAACAGGCACTTATAGTTGGAAGCAACAGATGCCTCAGATCTTTCAGTATCTCAGTGAAGAGCTGGTTTTAGTGCCCAAGTGATACCAGTCTAAATTCAGCATGTCTGAATCTGGCCTATGGTATAAAATACAGAAGTACTAGAAATTCAAAGTGCATTAAATCACAGTCACAACAGGAAAAAAAACAGTTTAAAGCAGCAATTCAGTAGAAAACTCTTCTGAAAGTACAATGTAAGCTTTAAAATACTTATTTTTCAGCTGGTTTTAGTGTTCAGATGATACCAAACAGTCTAGATTCAGCAAGCTGGAATTTAGCCTATGCTATAAAATGCAGAAGTACTAGAATTTCAAAGTGCAGAAAATTGCAGTCAGAACAGCAAAAAAAAAAAAAAAGTTTAAGTAAAGCGGCAATTTAGTAGAATATTCCCACAAGAGTGTATTCCACAAACCTTATTAGTGTGAAATAACTGGTCTAGAACCCAATAGCTTAAACCAAAACCAAGTCACTTAGAATAACGGGCACAATAAGCTTTCACCAATTCCTAGCTTAAAAGGGTATAGGCCACACTCTTCTGCCACAAGAGTCTAGACCACAAACCTTCCTAATGTAAAATAACTGGTTTTGGAGTCCAAGTGCTTAAGCCATAACTAAGACACTTCAGAATAACAGACACAATAAGCCTTCAACCAGTAATTTCCAGCTTAGAAGGGTGTAGGCTATCCTCTCCTGCCACAAGAATTTAGACCTCAAATCTTCCTAATGTAAAATAACTGGTTAGTAACCCAAGTGCTTATACCAGAACAAAGACACCTTCACCAGCAATTCCCAGCTTAGAAAGGTGTAGGCCACACACTTCTGCCACAAGAGTCTAGACCACAAGTCTTCCCAATGTAAAATAACCGGTTTGGAACCCAAGTGTTTAAACCAGAACAAAGAAACTTTGAACAACAGGCACAGTAAGCCTTCACCCAGCAATTTCCAGCTCAGAAGGGCAGAGGCTACCCTCTCCTCCCAAAAGAGTGTAGACCACAAACCATCTTAATATAAAATAACTGGCTTGAAGTCCAAGTCCTTAAACCAAAACTAAAAGGCTTAGAATAACAATTGCAATGTAATCAGGCTACTAACAAGCAGTAATAAATGCAGCAGAATAAATGCAATTGAACACTTTTAAGAACAAGCAGCAAAAGCAAAATAAAGTAATATAGTAGAACGCTACACAAAGCCTGTCCCTCAGATGTTATCACAGGAACTATAAAGGAAGGGAGGAATAACTAGGTAAGTCAAAAATGGAACCCCCCCGGTGAATGTTGATATCCAGACCCCCATGATACCATTAAGATCCACATCAACCCCAACCCTTTCTGAGGAACTCAGGGGGGGGGTGGTAGGAGGTGGTTGATAGACCCAATTCTGTATGTGGGGCATGGGTAGGGAGCTGTAGAATGATGCAGAGAGGAGAAAGATATCACCTCAAGAAAGAAATGTTTCAGAGGAGCATTTCTAATTGACTGTCCCTAAGAGTTGTAAGCTAAAGGTTCAGTAATAATCTAAGAAATAACATCCTTGTCCATCTTTTATTTGTAGAGGATGATAGAATATTGAAGTCCAGATCTGATTTAATTTCAGAAGGATCTGAGTATTTTGGCTCAATTATGCAGACTGTAATAGTAAGTATTATTGCTTGTAATGTTACCTGCTGCTGTAATAGCTTGAACCTATTTCTTTTTAATGTTCTGGTCTGCATTTGAATCACATGTGTCTCGTACAGCGGAGCAGTATTTGCTTGAATTGTAAAGAAAGAGAGAGAGAAAATATTCCTTTTATGTGTAATCTGGATACCATTTAAATTCCATAACGTAGTTTAGCATAAATAAAAAAAATGTTTTCTGTACTCTGAAGTACAGAAAGTTTAAAAGTAAATATTGCTTACTGCATGGAGAAATAAAACCAAACAAAAGTCACTAACGCTAATATGATAAAATCACAAACAGAATTTGCTTTAGTCTCAGCACAAGCCTAACACTGTCTACTTTGCATGAGGTCAGACTTCAAGAAGATACGTAATCAAAGCCTATATTCATTATGCATCTAACTAATAGTAACGAGAGAGGGAGAGAGAAGTCACCTAGTACTCAGTGAAAGTATTCAGAAAAGTCCACACTGTCAGCACCTTCCCCAGATATACTCTCAGAAAAAAGGAAAATTTGACAGCAAGAACAGTCCTGGTATGCAGGAAGACAACTATCTGTTAATATACAATAGGAAAACAAAATTTAACTGGGATTATTATAAAAACACTCCCAACAACCAGTAGAATTATGTAAAATCTATTAAGTAATGACAGTTTGTAAGGGAAGATCTTTCATTTATGTACAAAATACACACAATAATGACTGTTCCCACTTCTACACTTAGGACTAAAGGTGTCCATAGGATTTCTTTAAAGTGTGACCCCTAATTAGCAGAAAGGGGTTACCTACATTGAAAAATATCTAATCAGAACGTAGAACAAAATTGTACGTGTAGCTGTAAATCAGTGTTAATAAAGTTTTAAGTCAGGTTAATGTGGGAGGAAAGAGATCCCATTGGGCCAATTACTAGGTATTCGAAGTTCCAACAAATGTCTAATACATAGAATGGTACAGAAACCTACGTTCACGTGGGGTCCAGCATGATGAAACAGTGGCTGCTGGCTATAAATAGAAGTTCCAGTAGTGCAGTGCTGCTGTTCTTCCAAATAAAAATTCAGTTGACTTAAGAAAGGATTAAACATAGAAATAACATTGCTTCAAGCAGAGGAACTGGAAGAAGTGTGCAACTATGCACAATAGAAGCACCTGAGTCTTTAGTAGTGCTTAGCAATGAAGAAATAAAGGAGGTATTACTGCTTAACTTAATGTCAACAGCTGTAGAACTTTACCACTTGAACAGGGAATTGCCTCCTAATACATAAATACGTACAATCATTTAAAAAAATGTGCTTATATAGACTGATATCACTCTTTGGAATGCAACCAAAATCCCATAAAGGGTGCCATTCAGTTAAGTAAATTACAGTCTGATTTTTGTACCATATGAATGGAGGCACCACCACACTGAGTACATGAATGCTCACAATATAAAAAGCAGGCAAGAACTCCCCAAACCAAACCAAATCAAATGGAAGAAAATCCTAATGGATAAACTTGCTATATCAAACCAGAGCCTAAAGGGCCAGGTGAGAACAAAATAAAATATATTTTAAATCTGCAGCCAGCATGCCAGAACCATTCTGACCCACATTACTTGGTGAAAGGCCTTCACAAAATGCCATATAATGAGGGTAGGTCAAACAGAAGAAAAGTAAGAGAAAGAATGAATGTAAAGTAAATAGCTAAACCCCTGTAATGTTTTACAGAAAGATAGCAAGAGTGAGCACTGTCAGCCCTGATGTCTTTGCAAAATCGACAACACTGATGCTGCAAATTAATTTACTTAAAGATAGACATGAGGTGGTTGCTTAGCCTGAAGATGAGACAGGGAAATCAATTCCCATGCATATGTGAGCAAGCTAAAACATTGTTTACTGAGACAGTGAGCTTGAGCATATCCAGTGTTGTATAAAATCTCAGCCTTCAGATTGCTCCTTTATTAGATATTTTGGAGTGGATTGTCATCAGTTCTAATGAATGGCTAAATAATCTGAAATGATTGTTACAGATTAGAATTTCTTGTATTTGTGAAATAACCATCTGGGAAGACTGCTAAGAATATGTACCTCATTCTTCTTAGGTAAGCAAGAGTCTTGAGGGAAACCAAACCACTTTTTAAGCAAGCTGTGTATGACTGATATTTACAATGTACCGTATCTGCAAAGAAAGTAGTTTCTGGAAGATGTACTTAGGAATGGGAAAGATTTAGAGCTCCTAATTGAAACATACAATAAAAGAAGAGAACATTCTGTGTAAAAAAGATGCAAGATGAGTAAAGGAAAACAGTGGCAGAAATGTTAGTAGTTGTGTCCTTGTTTCTAGGCAGTTTGTGGGAGAGGATAGAAAGGTCAGTGGTTGGCATCTGCCGGTGAACAGCTTAATTTTAGCGTGAATTAAAGTTTAAAGCTGTTATATTGAATACCAAGAATAAGGTAACCCACTTTATTCATACAATGTAGTGAATATATTTTAGCTTGGCTTTTTAATTGCATTTTTTTCAAGTGTTAATTATATTTTTTATTTGAGAGTAGGGACTACAATAGACAGAACTGCTCCCACATATTGTTTATGACTACCTTTTGTTGGCTACAACACAGATTAGGAGGCTAGGTGTAAGTTTTGGGCTCAGTTTCAACTGCAGTCCTGAACAGAATAAAGTTGTTGTGTAGATTATGTAAGCATTCGGTCAGTAGTTTGTAAGGTACAGTTTAGTAAGGTGAAGAAAAGATTTGCCATGATTGTAATACTCTAAAAAAGTCTAATCACTAAAGGAAGCTAGAGGACTATTTTTTATGACTTCGGAGAGACTTTTGATAACTTAAACACAAGTTTCCTTGGATGTTGTAGTATGACATACTGCTGAGTTTTATTTATTTTTAGTTACAGTAATTTTTCGCTTGTTGGATGAGTCCATAGGATATATACTATAAATTGCTATTAGGTTGTTAGGAATGTAGGAATTAAAAGTACATCTTTCTTTTCATAACTTTAGGCATTTTATTGAGAACCCTTATGCATATCCAAAATGTTTCTGTTTTAGAATTACTGATATAGCAACTGTGTATACTACTTTAAATCTTACTGATGCTTATAAATGTTATTGGCTAAAAGTAAGCCAACAATTTCTACAATGAAGCATGTAAAATGGCAAGAGTTAATCTGGAGCATAGAATTCTGATACACCTGGGGCGTTAGTTTCAGTATAGATTAAACAGAATGATTACAGAAAGTCTACAACTGTAAAGCTAAAAAAAAAAAAAAACAATACATATAGCTGTGCTATCTTTGCAGTTCCTTATTTTTATTTAAATATGGTTTACCTTTTATGGAACAGCCTTGAGATGTAGTTTCATTACCAGCATGCAAGTAATATTTTAAGTTAGGAAGTTTAATCCAATATAATGCACATTGTACTTTGTTAGAAATGGAAGGATGCCTTTACCACTGATTGAGATCATAGAGTTGTTTTCATCATGTGTAAAGCTGATCATCTTCAAGATCTTATATTATTTTTAAACATCTTTATTAAATTATCACTTAGGGCATAAGCACACATACATTAATAGAACAGAAAAAACAGATTAACATTTTTTTTATTTACATACAGTATACATTACATTTATGTTTTCTTTCTTTTCAGCAACTCCAATTTAGTCCAACATAGCGTAAATTGCTCACTTCTCCCCTTCCATTAAACCTTTCTCCTCATACCGAGCATTATTTTGCATATATTGTTCTCACAAATTCCATTTATTCTGTATAATTTGCTGCTCTCCTTTTCCAAATATCACATTTTCTGTTCTTTTATCTGTTTTGCAATTTTCAGTACTTCAAATACAGTTGAATTACATTTTGATTTGCATTTTCTAGTATTTGTATTTTGGTAGTGAATAAAGTTAAATTTATTAAGGCCTTACTATGTCTTGTCAATTCAGACCCAATGTCCCAGCTCAAAAAATAATAATTTCCTTAGTTACAGCCATTTGTTTCCCCAATATTTATGACAGAGTATTCTGCAGGGAATTTTTAAATCTGCCTACTCATTAACACCCCAAAACATGTTATGGGTTATCTCGTTCTTTGCCATCACACCTCCAATATTTGCTGTTTACCTGAAGAAAAATTCTTAGAAGTCAGCTTGGGGTATAAAAATACCTATGCAAACACTTCCAAGCAGTAATCCTGAACCTTATGGACTTGGTTGAATACTTGTAAGCGTAAGCCGTGATGTATCCTCCCATTGTTTCCTTGTAAATTGCTTCTCCAGTCTGTCTTCCTGATGTTTTCTAACCTTATCTGATTGATTCTTACAGTTATTGTGCAACATTTTATCATTGCCTTTTTCACAGCAGCTTCGGTTATAGATTCAGCTAAAAGCAGGTCTTTCATTTAGACCTCCCCTGTCCCTTTCTCTTTGCCTATACTCTACCAGTCCATGGTAGGGAAGGCAGACTCTAGTCTGCACTCCAAACTTCTTGGCCTCATTGTACTCTTTTACCTTTAGCTCTCTATTTATTTGCTCTCAGTACCTTGGTTCTTTTGCTAGTTTTCCCCAGTAAATTTTAGCCCCTTCCTGTCTATTTCCAGTACATTTACTTGCAGTCATCCATGTTAACAAAATTTCCTTTTTCCAGTCCTTTGTAGACTTCGTTCTTAGAATACTTTCTGCAAATTTACAAATATAATATTCTTTGTGATTCTTGTTATTCTCCCAAAGGATCTGCATCCAACATCCAACTCCCTTCTTATTTCTTGAATGCCTCCCCAATCCCCGCTTCATCATCATCCCTTTCTTCTTTGAACTATACATTTCTGCTTGTGTTATGTGTATGAGCTTTAACTGCATAGCTCTAAAATATCCATTCAAATCAGATAATCATAAACCACCTAAATGTAGTAAGTCGTTATATATGTATTAATGTCTTGTACAATTAAGTCTGTGTTATCAGCACGTTTGAGTCCGGAGGTACAGAATTTCATTCAGATTCCGAATGACAATAAAGTTTACTTTGACTTTGACGACTTTACCTTGATATGATGAAGTCTGTTTTTCTCTAATTAACTATTGAGTTATCGGATCTGACAAGATCCAACTTGGGTGCCTTTGGATCCAGGGCTTTGACTTCTCCCTTCCCTACAATTCCCTATGTTCCCCAAATTACCCCAGATTTCATTTGCCACTTGATCCAGAAGGATGTGTTTTTTGAGTTAAGTGAATTATAATAGTTTTTGGGGCATCTGTGGTACCAATTTTCTTTACCTAGCACCCTCTTTTACCTTTTTTATAACCCATTCCTCCCGATATATATAAAAAAAAAGTAGTAAATCTTTCCTCAGCAGACTTTTAAATTAGTATTATGATTGCTTATTGTCATAAGGTGTTCTTTAGTTACACTGTAACCTAAAAGGTAAGCCTCAGATTTGTGCTGAACTGCTAGTTAATGGTAACACATACCCTGAGCCAGTGGACATTGCTAACCTGCTAGCCAACAAGTTCGGTGAAAACTTCACTTCCCCATCCCCACCACACATATTTCATGACATCCCTACCACCTGTCCCCTACCTTGTATCTCTAAAGAGCAGGTTATAACTGCCCTCTCTAAGACCAAAAATACAGCATCAATGGGATTTGATAACATCCCAAGCTGCGTCCTACATGGGCTCAAACAAGAATTAGCATCACCATTGGCTACTCTTTTCAATCACAGTCTAAGCACCAGTTTCATCCCAACTGAATGAAAAACAGCCACTGTTAACCTCCTGCACAAAGGTGGTGCTTATATTGACTCTGGGAACTCCAGACGTATTAGCCTGACTAGCCTTATCTGCAAGGCCATGGAGAGAATCATCATGGACCTTATCAGCAAAGATATAGGTAATCTTCGGGTCTATATTATATCCTCGAACGCTTAAAAAAGCGAACGCTGATTGATCTAACTTATTTTCGCGAAACTGCAAAATATCGAAGCAGCAGAAACTCAAATTTTTTCCTAGGGAAAGAATTTGGTTATCCGTTTCTGTTGCTTCGGTATTTTCAGTGTTATGGTGGAAAGTTACCGGTCGGATTCAGGTAAGTGTGCGATTGTGTGGATGTGAGTGTTAGGGTGATTTAGGTGAGTTAGGGTTAGGGCTCGGGTTAGGTGTGTGTGCGATTGAGTGGACATGAGGGTTAGGGCGGATTTAAGTGAGTTAGGGTTAGGGAGCGGGTGAGGTGAGTGTGCGATAGTGACGGACCTTAGGGTTTGGGTTAAGGTAAGTGGGTAGTTAGTGGTGTGTGCATAGTTTTGCGTAGGGTTAGGTATCAAATTTTAGGTGTATGTGTGTGGATTTCTGTTTGTTTGGTGTGCTTGTGTTGTGTGTATGTGTTTTGGATCAGCGATTTTTTTCCCTGGGAAAAAAATCGCTGATCTGACAGTTCGAGATTGTAAGCTTTCGCTTAAATTAGGTCGATCAATCAGCGTTCGCTTTTTTAAATGTTCGATGATATAATATAGACCCTAATTTTCAAACACTAGATTGTACCCAGTTTGGATTTGTCAAGGGGAGATCATGCTTGTTAAACCTGGTAGACTTCTTTGAGACAGTCACAAGGGCCCTTGCCAAGGGAAAATCTGTGCATACAGCCTACCTAGACCTAGCCAAGGCATTTGACACTATCCCTCAGTCAGGCATCATTGACAAACTCTCCCAGCTAGACATCAACCCTTGTATCATAAGGTGGTCTGCGAACTGACTCTCTGATAGAAAATATACAGTCAGAATAGGGGAATCCACCTCCAACAGCAAACTCATCACCAGTGGTGTTCCACAGGGATCGGTCCTGGAATCTGTACTGCTTGGAATCTATTTCTCCGAAGTACAAGCTAAAACCAAGGGACTGTGGCTGACAAAGTTTGCTGACGACTGTAAACTGGGTGCGGTGATAGAATCTCCAAATGATGTCAACATCCTTCAAGAAGGTCTTACGCAAACAAATTATTGGTGCCAAAGTCATGGCCTCAAACCCAATCGAAAAACATGTATTATCATCCCTTTTGGCAAGAGCGATATTCCTACAAATTACCACATCAGTGCAATACCCTAAGTACACACTCAGTGTTGAGAGATCTGGGCACTCAGGTTGACAGCAGCCTTGCCTTTGATCAGCATGTCTCCAGAGTAGTAAGAAGGGCACTCTGTATGGCTCACCTCATAAGTAAGGGCATTGCCTTTAGAAAAAGTGAAATTATCACCTCCGTGTACTCTTCACTCATTAGGCCAATAATTGAGTACAATGCCCCTTCTGGCATGTAACTTTCAAAGCACTGGCAGCAATTCAAGAGACCACAAAGGTTTCTCACAAACAAAATTCAAGGTCTTCAGCAGCTATCCTTTATGGATTGGCTGAAATCACTGTCACTTTATTCTGCTTCATACAGACTACTCAGAGGTGATCTCTGACCCCACTTTATTGGAAATGCTGCACATCCGCAAGTCAATTGCCACATGGGTTACTCTCTTTAAAGGCCTAAACCTGGTATGTGACATCAATAGAACTTGCTAGAAGGACAGATTTGTTACCACTCCTTTGTAGTAGACTTCCACTTCACATCAAACAGCGCACATCTTTGGCCCTCTTCAAACACAATTTGGATGATTGGATAGATAACCATAAATTCACCCCAGCGTGTCCACCTGTGTCCCTCTTGGATAGGGGCAGTAGGTGCTGATCATGGTACCAAGGATGAAAATTGGCTAGGCTTGTAAGGGCACTTGGGCCTTTAGCCTGGTAACTTCATATGATCCTAAGATTATTTTCTACTTCACTATTTATTGTTTTCTGGTGCTTCTTTACTTAGTCTAAACTTAAGGTGTGTGGTTGCAGCTCTTCATTTTTTTTAGTCAGCCATTGCTTTCGGCTTTTGTTATTTCCTGGTATGTCGGACAAGGTTGCCGGTTTCAAAAAGTGGTCAGCCTGTGGCCATAAAATCTTGCTGCATTACCCTCACTCTCTGTTTGTCTGCTGCCTGGGGGGTAATGCACCTAGATGCTGCCTCTGAGGCCTGTACCTTGGTACAATAGCACTTTAGGGAAGAATGGAAGTGTTAGTCCTAAAGGACCTGCTTCCCACCCAAGCAGTGACTAAGGCACTTTCTTCTTTTTCTCAGACTCTTTTTTCAGCTAAGAGAACAGAAAAGTCAAAGCCATCTAAGAAGAAGGAATAGGACAAACTCAGAGAAAAGGAGAGAGGGGGAAGCAGAAAGGAAACTAGAGAGACCCAACAGGTGGTCTCCAGATTCAACAGAAATTTTGGGACCAGCACCGAAAACACCAAAGCATTTGGATCCATTCTCTGACACTTCCTCCACATTTCTCACTGGAGCTGGTGAGTCCTAGGCGCCATTCTCCCTTCCTACAGGAAAGTTGTGCATCTCGACCAATCACATTCAATGGCTTCATCTTTGAAGTCCTCACAGAAGAAGGTGCCGACAGATTGCTGTGGAGTTTTCTTTGGATGCAAATTCAGCCAAGGGTACTCCTCTTCGAGTGCCCCAATTATGCCCCTCCACTAGTTTCCCCTATCCAGGTCTGACCTTAGAATCCAAAGCTCATGGATGCGAGCCTTCCCAGAGCACCTACATCAGAGCCAACAGTCCTTTCGACTTTGCCAGTATCCCTTACTCTCTTGACTCCAATTTGGTAGGAGTGGGACAAGTCTTGGAGTCAAAGCCTCAAGGCAGAGATTTAGGTTCATAGATGTTTACTAGGCTAATGACCACAAGGGCCTTTTTAAGCTGAGCCATGCATCCCAAATCTCTGACAAGTTATGCTACCCTTGATAAGTGTAAGCATGGGCATGGGAGATGAACCATTTACAGATTACCTGCGTCCATTAGAGATGTAGGTGTCAAACCAGGGATGAATTTCCAGTTTCCCATCCAGTTGTCCAAGTTGCACTTGAATTGGGTTAGGAAGGAACTCTGCTTCACATGGATGGGGAGCCTGTTCCATAGATGGGGTAGTCTCTGGAATACATACCTATCTCTCCAGCAGGTTCTATTTATATCACAGGCAAGGTTTAGGTCTTTAGAACAGGTAATTCTAGTGCTGTTTGTTCTGTGGATATGCAGCAGGCCCATCAGAGTGGGGTGTGACAATGCCCTTTATGGCAGGCATAGATCCCCCCCTCAAAAGCCTGTGGGAGATGGAATACAGGGATAGGGCCTTGAGGTGGTCTGCATAGGACATATTACGTCATGTATTCTTTTAGTGAGGAACCTTTGTGAACATTCCAATTGTTGGATATGCCTGGTTAAGTACATACCAAAGGGAGCATTGTACTCGATGATAGGTTCGATGAATGCTGAATACAGTGGAACAATGACATCCTTGGACTTAGATGCCACACCTTTGTTTATAAGTTGCGCAACATAGAATTATTTCCTCAGCACTGTAGATACATGATGATCAAATGCTAGATTACTATTTATGTGTGTCCCTAAGTCCCTGACTACTGAATCAGCTCTAAGGGGTGTGTTGTCAATATGATAGTTACCAGGGATGGATGACTTCCCAAAGGATACTATTATGAATTTCATAGCATTTAGTTTTAGTTCATGGCTCTGACACCAGTTGTTTGTTTGTGTCAGCTCCTCCTGTAGAACATTTGTATCAGTGTGAGATTCAATGACAGCTCCTAATTTGCAATCATCTGCAAATTCAGTCAGCCAGAGACCACTGACATTGGCCCTGACTTCTGAGAATTAAATGCCAAAATGGAGCAGTCCAAGGACTGATACCTGAGGGACTCCACTTGTGACTGGCCTCTTTGTAGATGTGGACTCTCCACTTATAACTTCCTGGGTCCTGTCTGTGAGCCGTTTGGCTGTCCACAGGGTGACATATGGGTTTGTACCTAACCTCTTGAATTTGTCGACAATGCCCTAGTGGGGTATTGTGTCAAATGCCTTGGTCAGGTCAAGGTAGGCAGTGTGAACAATTTTGCCCTCATCCATTGCTTTGGTGATCTTCTCAAATAAATCCTTTAGGTTGAGTAGGCATGATCTACCCTTGACAAATCCAAACTGGGTTGAGTCCAGTGTCTGGAGGTTTAGTATATCTCTGTTGATCATCTCCGTGATATAAGACTAGTGAGACTTATAGTTCTGTAGTTTCCTGGATCTGTAGATGGGCCACCTTTGTGCAGAAGGATAACTGTTGCCTTTCTCCATTAATGAGGCATGAAGCCTGCTTGGAGGTAAAGTTAAATAGTAATTTCAGAAGCCATGATAGGTCATGTTTCATGCTATGTTAGAAGGCATCCTGGGATATTATCTGGGCCCATTGATGCAGTGTTCTTGGTCTTAGAGAGAGCATTAAGGACCTGTTCTCTAGTAATAGTAGGGGGAGTTATATTTGATATTTCCTGAGGAAAGGTTGAGGTGGAGAGAGGAGTAAAGTTGGAACTGAATTTATCAGCCAGGAGGTTTGCTATATCTTCTGTCTCAGTATAGGTGGCTCCATTTACAATGAGCTCTGCACACAATTGTGTATTGTCTTTGAGGTCGCGGACATAGCTAAAGAATGCTTTGTGGTTGTTCTTGTCTTGGGAGGCCAAAGTTATCTAAAATTGACTTTGGTAGACTTTATTTGTCCTCTGAGTTATTTGTTTAGTTTGATGAGAGTGTTTTTATCCTGCTGCGTGCTGCACCTCCTAATTTTTGCCATGATTTTCTTCCTCCTGTTATACAGACGATTGATTTTGTGATTCCACCAGGGTGGCTTGTTTTTTGTGTTAGTGATGTACTTCTTCCCGGTGGGTATGGCTACCTCTATGCAGCTATTGACATGCTTATACAGGGTTTCTGTGAACAGTTTGGCATAGGCAAAAGTGTTCTCAGGGTTTATGGGGGCTTGAAATTTTGCCAGGTTCTCACTTAATAGCAGAAAGTTAGCCTTACAATAGTTCCTGAATATTACAGGTTTAGCTGGGGGTCCAGGATTTATTTTTACTTCAAAGGAGACCATTTTTTGGTCTGACCTTACCAGGGAAGTCATTACAGTAGGGGATGTGCAGCAGTCTCCCATATTAGTGAGGACCAGATCCAGTGTGGTTGCACCCCTGTTTGGTGTATTGACTATCTGGTCCAGAGAGTTAGTGTTTACAAAATCCAGGCATCTCTGCTCATGTATGTTTGGTGTTATATCGGATTCCCAGTTAATAGTTACTTAATAGAGGAGCTGGGTCGATTCTGGTCTTTTCAGATTGGTCTCCCACTCTAGTATCTCATCTTTGATGTCAGCCTCAGCGCTAGGAAAAGTTGGAGTGGAAAATGTCTCTCCTGTCTCCTTTTAAGTTTAGAGGAGTGCTTCTTTGCCTCCAAGTGTATCCTGTGCATTCAAGGCATTTGAAAGTGTTTTCTCTAGACTGAAAGAAGTGATGCCTCTGCCATGCTTGGCTCTGTCCTAACCTATGTTGTATATTGCATCTGAGCCCATACATCCTGACCAATTGGGGTAGTCAGCCTCCCTCAGCCTTGGAGGTGCTCAACATTCAAGTTCTAAGTCTGATTCCGACCCTTGCTCAAAAGCCCAAATGAGGCAGGGTCCTAGGAAACAGACACTTAGACACCTCTCTGGAGTCAGTCACTGAAAGTACACACTTTTATGAGGATGAAGGCTCCCCACAATCCCCTCTGCACAACATCACCTTTAGTGACATTCACGAATTGATAAAGAAGCAAGGTGGTTGGTCCTCAACATGCCATCTCCTGGGGAGTCTATTTCCTTGAGGCTGGCTGTTCTACCTGTTGGGTGATACTGCCCACTGATAATTTTATAGACCTAGTGGCACAATGGGCGTGGAAGGATCCTGACATGATTGAACTGACACCATGAAAACCGGACAAGATCTTGGTTGCCCTTAAGAACAGGATACACTGGAGCAATGGTCCCCCAGTGGATCTCATGGTCGTTGCGGTAGTTACTATGAAGGAGCTCTCAGTGGTTAGTACATCTTCCATCCTCCTAACAGGGCATTCAGGACTTTGGGCAGGTTCAAGAAATGGGTGCATGCTTTTAACTACTTTTGCACTTACAGCTCTGAATTATCTTGCCCTTCTGACATGCTTTCAGAGAGACTTGAAGGAACTGACCAAGTCCCTCTCAGGTAACTTCCCAACATACATCCAGAAATCAGTGGAGTCCCAGCTGTCTACCCTACAGTCTGTGTCTAGCATATCCTTGCATCTGCTCTCTAGCGCAGCCAATGGTATGTCCAGCGCAGCAGGCACCAGCATCACCATCCACCAGCATGCCTGGACGTGCTTATGTGACTTTGTAGAAGGCTTCAAGACATTCTTCATCAACTCCCCTTTTGATAGTTTGACTCTCTTTGTATTGATAGTGAAAGAAACACTCACTCAAAACGAGCAGGAAGGCAAGACCTTGTCTGCTACGGGAAACGGCTTTTCCACCCCCTCAAGGAACCTTTTCTAGGAACCAAAGAGGAGAAAAGAAGATATATCACTCTAATGACAGAGTTAGGCCCCCAGATTTGTTTTATGCCTTTCCTTCCATTCCACTGGTAATGAAATTATTTCAGAAAGCCAGAAGGTGCAAGGCCATAGTAATCCTCATTTTCCCCCTTTTGACCCCAGCACGTTTGGATGTCCTTCCATTCAACTGTTGCAGTATTCCTTACAATAGAGATCCTATAGAGATTCCCTGTCAAGGGCAGGCTAACGTCCGGCCAATATACTAAAGCCTTTAGGTTGCTTAAGGTACACTGTGCATCACATGTATGCTCCCTGCGTACAACGTAGAGAAAAAAGGTGATCTCTGAATGTACCATCCTCAGAACTTCTTTGCAACCAGTCTGAACGCCATCTTTTGATCATCAGTCTGAATGCCCGCTTCATTTGCTGGTTCACCAAGCCGTTTTCAGGTAAGTGCCCCACTGGGGTTTTTCATATCTTTTTTCTGCTTGTTTTGTTTCTTGTGGGGTTCATGTCATCCAGAAAGTGCAAATGTCAGTATGGGAGACAGATTCCATATAAAGAACATCACAAGCAGTGTTTATTTTGTCTCATTACTTCTCACTACCATACATCCTGTTCCGTGTGTCAGTCTTTCATCCAGAATGCTCTGCATAGTTGTTTTTCCTCTTTGGTGCTATATTTAGAGCACCTACTCTTACCTAAACACCTTCGTAAAGGTCCCTTCCTTTCAAATGTTGTCCCTTCAGACTTTGTTTCCTGTGCTGCTTCCTCAGGCTTTTCTAGTGTCTCTGGATCTCAAAGATGCGTATCTTCACATCCCTATTCATTCTGTTTTCAGGAAGTGTTTATGTTTCTCTGTTACCTCTTGGCATTTTCAGTACTCTGCTTTGCCCTTTGGCCTTTCTACTGCCCCAAGGATATTCACCAAATGCCTTGCTGTTGTGATTGCTTTTTGCAGGCTAAGGGGAATACAGTTCTTTCCTTACTTAGACAGATCTCCTTTTTCAGGCATCCTCTCCAGAGATTCTTCTACAGCATCTTCACTGTACCATTTCTGTCTTGCAAAGACTGGGGTTCACTATACATTTCCCAAAGTCCTTTCTGTATCCTTTACAGGATAATGCATTTCTGGGGTGCAGGAACCAGACTGTTCCAATGCAGGCATTCCTGCCTTCTCCCAAGGCATTAACTTTAATTTCCTTCTTTCAGTCCCTTCTTCCTCTGGCCTCAGTCACAGCCAGAGTGTTTCTGTGAGCTCTAGATTATATGGCCTCCACCATTCCTATGCTGTCTTTTGCCAAACTCCACATGAGAAAACTTCATTGGTTTCTGAAGTCAGTTTTGCTTCAGCATTTTCATTCCCTCAGCTTTGTAGTTCCTCTTCATCCATGCCACAAGCTGGAATTTCAGTGGTGGATTTAGCAGGTGACTGTGAATCCAGGGCTACAGTTTCAACTTCCACTTCACTCCCAGGAGCTGTTCACAGATGCTTCAGACATTGGATGGGGAGCATTCTTCGTCTCTGTAAAGGTGCAGGGTTTTTGGTCATCTCAACATAGGAAAGACCACATCAGCGTCAAAGAGACAAGAGCTCTTCTGCTTGCTTTTCAAGCATTTCACTCTCTATTCTTCCCAGGGCCTCTCAAGGTGTTTACAGACAACAGCACAGTGATGTTGTATGTCACCAAGCAATGGGGTACGAGGTCTTATCTCCTGCGCTGGTTGGCACTTCTACTGTGGGAACTACCTATCCAGTATCATGTGACACTTTTCCATTCCATCAGGTCAGAACACTGTGGCAGACTGTCTGAGCAGGTCCATAACGCAATCCCATGAGTGGATGCTTCACAGGGATGTGTTTCTAGACATTGTCCATCAGTGGGGTACTCGTCAAGTGGATCTTTTTGCCTTCCCTCTGAATGGACAACTTCCCCCTTTTTCTGCCAGAATCCTAGGTCCTCTGGTCTGGAAAGTGGATGACCTCTCTTTTTCCTGGAAGGGGATGTTTCTGTATGCCTTCCCTCCCTTTCCTCTCATTCCAAAAGTTGTGTTCAAAATTCAACAGGATGTCCCTAAATCTTGCTGATGACTCCATTTTGGCTCAGACAGCATTGGCTCCCTCTTCTTCTGTATTTAGCCAAGGACAATCATCATGCAAGTTACCTCACAGGGTGGACCTATTCACACAAGACAAGGAAGGGATCTCTCATCCATCCCCACCTGTCCACTCTTCAGCTGACACAGTGAGTGACAGGATTTTGATCCCATACAAATACCTTTTTGATCCCATACAAATATCGTTTTTTGAGGATGGGCTTAGGGTCCTGCAGAGGCTAGCAAGCCCACAACTACGAAATCCTACTTATCCAAATGGAAGAGATTTTCTGTTTGGTGTCTTTCTTGTAACCTGGATCCACTTTCTGTGGATGCTGCTATGGTTCTTTCTTATCTGTGTGAACTGCTAAATGTGGGCTGGCTTATTCTTCTTTTAAGGCCCACTTATCAGCTATTTCTACTTGTTTGCCTTTATCACCTCCTTTAGCTTCTAGATTTGAGGATAAACAGTTTCTTAAAGGCGTCCTTCATATTAGGCCTCCCAGGAAGCCTTTTCCTCCTCCCTGGGATCTTAATTTTCTTGGAAGACTTTACTATTGTTACCCCTTACTTCTGCCAGACAATGTCTGAGCTTCAAGCCCTTATGCTTTGTCCTCCTTTTTTGGTTTTCCACAAGGACAGGGTGTCCCTTTGTACTAATCTTTCTTTTATGCCTAAAGTGGGTGAATGAGTTGCCTCTTAATCAGTCTATTCATTTGCCCACTTTTTTCCCTTTAACACAGTCTGCTAGTGAGAAGGTGCTGCACTTTGGATTTGCATAAACAACTCAGATTTTATTTGGATAAGACTAAGACTTTTCATAAATCTGATCAGCTCTTTGTTTCCTTTCACCCTAGATCCTTAGGATTGGCTGTTTCCAAGAAAACTATTTCTTATTGGATTTCTAAAGCTATTTCTTTTTGTTATTCCTTTCATGGCAAGAGTCTTTCTTCTTCTGTTAAGGCTCATTCTACTAGGGCTGGCTTCTTCTGGTACTTTTTTCAAGGTTTGGATACTAATTCTTTTCTTGAAGCAGCTACCTGGACTTCTGTGCATACGTTTTTCCAAGCACTATAAGTTGGATATGATAGCCAGAGCTAGAGCTGGCTTTGCTAGGGCCATTCCTCATGGGCTCCTAGAGAACTCTGCTGGTAGTTCCTTCTCCCTTTCTTCTTACTGAGCTTTTGCACTCTCCCTGTTGTAAGGAATACTGCAACAGTGAAATGGAAGGACATAGTACAGTTGTGTAAGAACTTACTATAATGGTAGGTGTCCTTCTTTTCTCTGTTGCACTATTCATTTCCTCCCTGCTCCCCCTGGTTCCTTTCTCTTGTTACCTCTTTACTTGTTACCTTTCTACTCCTTGAACTGGCGTTCCTATTGGTACTGTCAGTTCTGACGATGGTACGTCTGGACATCATCTTTATGCATTACACTGTATGCGAGGAACATACATGTGACGTACAGTGTACCTTAAGTAACCTAAATGTTTTGGTATACTGTCCCGACGTCAGGCTGCCCTTGGCAGGGATCCTTATTGTAAGGAATACTGCAGCAGTGAAGAGAAGGGCATCTACCATTATGGTAAATTCTTATACAACTCTACTTTCTCTTTTCTTTGGCCTCATCTAATACATCTGCCCTGGGTATTGGATTATCATCATCCGAATATTCTGAATCATCCTTCTGGCAGCCTCACCTTGATCTGAAAACTATGAGATTAACCATATGGTTCCTTCAAGTTTAATGATGGCTGGAGATGCCAGGCTTTCTGCTCATGTGGTCCACAATTTATCTGCCTCACAAAAGCCAAATACTAGAATGTTTTATCTCAGTAAGTGGACAAGATTTACCATATGGGCTTCTTCCAAGGGAAAATACCCTTTTCATCCTCTTTATCATCTGTCTTGGACTTCTTATCAGATCTGTTCCAAAAAGAGTCTGGTTTCTCAACCATCAAAGTACAGTTAGCAGCCATTTCCAATTTCCATATTGGGCAAAATGAAACTCCTATTGCTTCCCAGAAGATTCCAACAGATTTTCTGATGGGAGCCTTCCTTTTAAGACCCCCTGTTAGGAATCTGGTTCCTCCTTGGGACATTATGATCATGCTCCAGGCCGTAACTCAATTCCCTTTCAAGCCTGCAGCTACAGTGGACTTAAAATACCTTTCATGGAAAATCCTTTTTGAAGTGGATCTTAGTTCTTCTAGAAAAATTTTGGAATTCCAAGCATTGTACTGTAAACTTCCATATATGGTCTTCCATAAGGATAGGTTTTCCTTGATAAGAGGTCGGAATTTCTTTTAAAGGTGGCTTCTGAAACGAAACTCATTCATACTATTAATATATAGGTTCATAGGTAAGTACTAGGCTATCTGCCCCAGGGCATTTGTAAGCATAGCTAGAGTGTGTTGGCTTTTGCCACCCCCTTAGATTAGTTCACTGTGCCTCTGACCAGCAGAGCCATTAGTTCCCTGCGCCTCTGTCCAGCAGAGCCACTTGCAGTGATCGCCGGGGTAAATTTTCTGTTTCCCATCCACCCGTCAAGGTTTCTCTTGAAGAGTGCTAGTGAGGAGGCTCTGCCTGATGTGTATTGGAATCTTGTTCCAAAGCATGGGGAGTCTCTCAGTCAGGAATCTATCCCTCCAGCACGTCCTATTTATCGTTGTGGTAAAGTTTATATCCCTAGAGCGTGTGCCTCTCAGGGATTTGTTTTTTTTTTAGGTGGAGCATATCCATCAATTTTGGGTTAGACATGGCCTTGTATGTCAAGCAGACATCATCTCTGAGTAAGAGGTATGCAACTGAGTACAGCTGGAGTTTCTTTAGTCAGGCTGTATAGGTCATCTGTTTGAGGCCAGTAATCCTCTTGGTGAGGTACTTTTGTGGTCTTTCGAGCTGTTGCAGGTGTCTTTTAAGGTACATCCCAAATGGGGTGTTGTATTCTATAATGGGTCTAATAAGTGATGAGAAGAGAGGCACAATAACCTCCTTTGTTCTGGATGAGAACCCTTTTGAGTTTAGGTGGGCCACGTAGAAGGATTTTCTAACCACCTTGGCAATATGATTATTAAAGGAGAGATTGCTATCTACTTGGGTCCCCAGATCCTTTATTACTTTTTCTGTATTTAGGGGACTACCACCTATGTAGTAGTTTGCGGGTACTTTGTTTTTTCCAAAGGGAATGACTATGCACTTTTTGGCATTCAGCTTGAGGCCATGATTTTGACATCAGGCGTCCGTCTCAGTGAGACCCTTTTGGAGGGTGTCTGTATCAGCCGGAGAGTCAGTTATGGCCCCTAGTTTGCAGCCATCTGCGAACTTGGTCAGCCAAAGTCCTGCTGTGCTTGCCTGTATCTCTGAGAAGTATATACCGAACAGGAGGGGTCCTAGGACTGAGCCCTGGGGGATGCCACTTGTAACCGGTTTAGAGTCGGACCTAGAGTCTGCAACTCTCAGCTTGTGGGTTCTGTCCGTGCGCCAGTTTGCAACCCAACTCGTGATGTAGGGGTTAATGTTCAGGTTGGTGAATTTGTCTATAATACCAGAATGGGGAATGGTGTTGAAAGCCTTTGCGAGGTCTAGGTAGGCTGTGTGGACCTTCTTACCCTGATCTAATGCCTTGGTAACTGTCTCAAAGAAGTCCACCAGGTTTAGGAGGCATGATCTGCCCTGAACAAAGCCAAACTGGGTGGGGTCCAAAGTTTGGAGGTTCCCAATGTCTCTGTTAATGAATTCCATGGTGATGCGCTCCATAGCCTTGCAGACCAGGCTAGTCAGGCTTATAGGACGTAGTTACCATGGTCCGTTGTGGTGCCACCTTTGTGGAGTGGGATAACTGTTGCTGTGCGATACTCTGTCGGTACGTAGCCTGTAGAGAGGCTGAGTTTGAACAGTGTGTTTAGGTGAGGGGTTAGTTCATTTTGGAGCTCTTGTAAGACACAGCCTGGGACATCGTCCGGTCCCATTGAAGCTGTGTTTTTGGCTTTGGATAGGGCTGTTTTAACCTGTATGTCGGTGATTGCCAGGGCCTTACATTCTTCTGGTATGGTTATGGCCCTTTAGGGGGTGAGAGGGGTGTGAAGTTTGCACTGAACCTGTCTGTCAAAATGTTGGCAATATCAGTCGGTTCAGTGTATTTTGTGCCGTTCTGCACCAACTCAGAGCAGATCTGAGAGTTTCCACTTAGGTTCTTGACATAGCTAAAGAATGCTTTGTGGTTATCTTTGGAGTCCTTGGCAAGTTTTCTTTCGAAGCTAGCCTTGGATGATTTAATGTGGGATCGTAGTTTCTTGCTGATACTGATCAGAGATGTCTTTCCTTCTAGGGATTTTGCTCTTATCTGTACTAGTTTTCTCCTTCTATTGCAGAGTCTGTTTATGGCAGGGATCTACCAGACTGGTTTCCTTTTCTTGGAGGAGTGAGTCTTGGTTTTACTTGGGATAGCATGATCTATGCATTCCTGCAGATGATCTAGAGTGTCTTTGTATAGGTTTCAGCAGCTTGGACAGCATTGTCCATTGGCGTGGAGGCTGTGAACCTTTCCACCTCGGTCTTAAGCAATGTGAAGTTTGCTTTTGAAAAGTTTTTCATGGTGGTTTCCTTGATTGGGGTTGGGGACGGATTGTGAATATCCAGAGTGATTAGTCTATGGTCTGATCTAACCAACAAGGAGTTGACGTCAGGTGTGGAACACCGGTCGCTCATGTTGGTGATGACCAGGTCCAATACGTTGTTCCCTCTGGTGGGGGTGTTGACCAGTTGATCCAGGGCGTTCGAGTTTATAAATTCTAGGAAGCGTTGGGCAAGGGAGTTAGTACTTGAGTAGTTCTCCCAGTTAATGTTTGGGTAGTTGAAATCACCCAGTATTAGGGTTTTGGTAGGACCTTCATATTTTCCATTGTCTCCAGAAATGCGGTATTCAGTATTTTTTCCCAAAATTCTCTAACAAAGATGAGTATACTCTGAATTTGCTAGATGTCCATCGATAACTCAGGTTTTGGCTACAAAGAACTAAAGATATTAGAAAATCTTATCAGCTTTTTATTGCTTTCCCTAAACCAGAAGTTGGTCAAAGTATATCAAAAGCCACTCTATCCTGGTGACTTTCTGAATGTATAAAGTTTGTGCACAAAAAGCTGGGGCTGTCTTTACCTAACAAACCAAAGTCTGATTCTACAAGGGCAATGTCTACTTCTACTGCCTTCATGGGCAGAATTCCTATTGATGAGATTTGTGCGGCAGCTGTTTGATCTACTGTTCACACCTTTGTGTGTCACTGTAAGCCAGATGTAGAGTCCATATCCTGTACATCCTATAGTTGTGCCATTCTCAGGGATATCCTTCATTGATACCACCCAGGTGTTTTGGTAGCTTAAGAATCTGTCTGGAAGGTTGAATCGGACAAAAACAGACAACATTAGATACGGAAGTTACGTACTTACCATAACACTAAATCCATTTTGTTTTGTTTTTGTCCAGTTCAACATCCCTCCCTCAGTCCTCCAACCTAATTTGTCCCTTTTTCACTTTTCTTGACTAGTTGGACCTGATCAGGGGGTCTATATTAGCACATCGATGTTTCAGAACATCAAATGTTCTAATATCAAACCCTGTTCAGCGAACGCTGAAAATAGTGAAGCTGCAGAAAACTGAGTTTTTTCCCAGGGAAAGAATTTGGTTGTCCGTTTCTGTCACTTCGCTATTTTCAGCACTGTGGTGGAACGTTACGGGTTGGGTTCAGGTAAGTGTGCAATTGTGTGGACGTGAGGGTTAGGGTGGGTTAGGTGAGTGTGCAATAGTGACAATCTTTAGTGTTAGGGTTTGGGTTAAGGAAAGAGGATAGTTAGTGGTGTATGTGCAGTTTAGTGTAGGGTTAGATGTAAGATTTTAGGTGTATGTGTGTGGATTGCTGTTTGTTTGGTGTGCTTGTGTTGTGTGTATGTGTTTTGGAACAGCAATTTTTTTCCCTAGGAAATAATTTGCTGTTCTGAATGTTCGATGTTGTCAGCGTTTGCTGAATTGGGTTCGATATTAGAACATTCGAAGTTCTGACACTTCGATGTTCTGATATAGACCCAATCAGGGACCTTGTCCTTGGACAGCCTGGTGATTGCTGTTCCTCATACTACTGCCATCTTTCCTAGTTCATCTTGTAGGGAAGCCTGTATGTACTGGTTTAGAGATAATCTCTGTGTTTATGAACATGCAAACTCGATCTGAGGTAATCTGGGGAATATATGGAATTATGAGTAGGGGGGGGGGTCAGAAACCTGGATCCAAAGCTTCTGAAAGGCACTGAGGTCAGATCTGGATGGATCCAATTACCTAAAGGTTGAACTAGAAGAAAACAAGACAACACAGATCTAGCATTATGGTAAGTACACAGCTTTCATCTCTATGGGAAGGATTAGCTTATCCCACTTAAATCTTGCTCTTTTCCCCTCCCAGATAAATTCTTTCAAAACTTTGGTAATTATTGCCTACAACTTCTCCTCTGAGTGAAAAAAATATATCTGATGTGTGTAAAACTAAATGGACTAAAAACAGTTTCACTGCTTCTATCTTACATTCCATATCCAAAAACAAGAGCTTCCAGTTTCTCAGTTTTTACATTATCTTTTGTTTAGTCTTTTCTCCGCGTTTATATCACGTTATCGAAAGATGAAAATAGCGAACGCTATTTCATCGGCCACAAAACATCTAAACATGAAAATATCGAACATTCAGAACAGAGAATTTTTTCCCATGGAAAAAATTCACTGCTCCGAAACACATACACGCAACACAAGTATATCAAACAAATGGCAACCACACGCATACACTTAAATTCCTACATCTAACGCTACACTAAACTAAACATACACTACTATCTACCCACTTACCTTAACCCAAACCCTTACTCTAAGGTCCATCACTGTCGCACACTCACCTAACCCGCACCCTAACCCTAATTCACTTAAACTGCCCCAACCCTAAAGTCTGTCACTATCGCACACATGCCTAACCCTTGCCCTAACCCTAACTCACTTAACCCGCCTCAACCCTAACGTACAAACAATCGCACACTTACCTGAACCCAACCTGTAACTTTCCACCACAGCGCTAAGAATAGCGAAGCCACAGAAACGGCCAACCAAATTCTTTCCAGAGGAAAGAATAAGCTGTTCTGCAGCTTCGCTATTCTTAGCATTCGCTGAATAGTGTTCGATATCAGAATATTTGAAGTTTTAATACTTCGATGTTCTGATATAGACCCTTTTCCCCACCCATCCTGAGCTGCCATAACATAGGTCTTTTTAATCCATACTCTTAAATACTTCATCTTATCATATCCTCATAAATATGGGTATTTCAGTGCCAATTTGTGTGTGGTACATAATTTACTACTATAGCCATTGTTTTGTCTTCAGAAATGTTATGTTCTGAAAAGATTTGAAACTGTCTCAAATTATTACATAACAGCAAATGTCCTTTTCCAGATTTATCAAGTACAAAATATCATCATCTCCAAATAAAGCCAACTTTTCTTGATTACCGTATCAATTATATAATTGAATATTTGAGTACTTTATTTTCTTTGCCAGTGTCTCTAAATATAAATCAAATAACAAAGAGGAAAAAGGACACCCCTGCCTGGTTCCTGTGTTCAAACACAACTTAGCGGAGAGGAACCCTCCTACTTGAATTCTTGCCTCTGACCCTTCATATATCCTCCTAATTTACCACATTATAGTAAGTGGGAATGCAAATGCTTCCATTGCTCCACTCATAAAATCTCAGCTTACTCTTTAGAACACTTAATGTGCATCAAGACCCACCAACAACAGCAGTATTTTCTTTCATTTTACTTCCTTATATTAATGTTGTCAAATGTTTGCTTTCCAAACCACATTGATCCGTATCATTCTGTTTTGGAATAACTTTGCCATTCTTTTTAGCCAGAATAAATTTAAACTTGAACTAGAAATGTGCTTGGTGTGACATCTGGAAAGAGGAAGGAGGACAAGGAGACCTGGTGGTGGAATGAAGCAGTACAGGAGAGTATACAGAGAAAGAGGTTGGCGAAGAAGTAGGATTGTCAAAGAGATGAATAAAGTAGACAAGAGTATAAGGAGATGAGGTGCATGGCAAAGAGAGAGGTGGCGAAGGCTAAGGATAAGGCATATGAAGAGTTGTATAAAAGGTTGGACACTAAGGAGGGAGAAAAGGACATGTACCAATTGGCTAGACAGAGGGACCGAGCTAGTAAAGATGTGCAGCAGGTAAGGGTGATAAAGGATAATGAGGGAAACGTACTAACAAGTGAGGAGAGTGTGTCGAGCAGATGGAAAGAGTACTTTGAGGGCTTGCTGAATGAAGAGAATAAGAGGGAGAGAAGGTTGGATGATGTGTGGATAGTGAATCATGACATGCAGTGTGTTAGCAAGGAGGAAGTAAAGATAGCTATGAAGAGGATGAAGAACGGAAAGGCTGTTGGTCCAGATGACATACCTGTGGAAGCATGGAGGTGTTTAGGTGAAATGCCTGTGGAGATTTTAACCAGATTGTTTAATGAAATCTTGGAAAGTGAGAGGATGCCTGAGGAATGGAGAAAAAGTGTTTTGGTACCGATTTTTAAGAATAAGGGTGATGTGCAGAGCTGTAGTAACTACAGAGGGATTAAACTGATCAGTCACAGCATGAAGTTATGGGAAAGAGTAGTGGAAGCTAGGTTAAGAAGGGAGGTGATGATTAGTGATCAGCAGTATGGTTTCATGCCAGGAAAAAGCACTACAGATGCGATGTTTGCTCTGAGAGTGTTGATGGAAAAGTACAGAGAAGGTCAGAAGGAGTTACATTGTGTCTTTGTGGATTTAGAGAAAGCATATGACAGGGTGCCTAGAGAGGAGTTGTGGTATTGTATGAGGAAGTCGGGAGTGTCAGAGAAGTATGTAAGAGAGGTACAGGATATGTACGAGGGTAGTGTGACAGTGGTGAGGTCTGTGGTGTGAGTGATGGATACGTTTAAGGTGGAAGTGGGATTACATCAAGGATCAGCTCTGAGCCCTTTCTTATTTGCAATGGTGATGGACAGGTTGACAGACGAGATGAGACAGGAGTCCCCGTGGACTATGATGTTTGCAGATGACATTGTGATCTGTAATAAGAGTAGGGAACAGGTGGAGGAGACCCTGGAGAGGTGGAGATATGTTCTAGAGAGAAGAGGAATGAAGGTCAGCAGGACTAAGACAGAATATATGTGTGTGAATGAGAGGGAGGATAGAGGAATGGTGAGGATGCAGGGAGTAGAGGTGGGGAAGGTGGATGAGTTTAAGTACTTGGGATCAACAGTTCAGAGTAATGGTGAGTGTGGAAGAGAGGTGAAGAAGAAAGTACAGGCAGGATGGAGTGGGTGGAGAAGAGTGTCAGGAGTGATTTGTGACAGACGAGTACCAGTAAGAGTGAAAGGGAAGGTCTACAAGAGGGTAGTGAGACCAGCTATGTTATATGGGCTGGAAACAGTGGCAAGAGTCAGAGCTTGACTTGGCAGAGTTGAAGATGTTAAGATTTGCACTGGGTGTGACGAGGATGGACAGGATTGGGAATAAGTATATTAGAGGGTCAGCCCAGGTTGGAAGGTTTGGAGACAAAGCCAGAGAGGCAAGATTACATTGGTTTGGACATGTGCTGAGGAGGGATGCAGAGTATATTGGGAAAAAGATGCTAAGGATGAAGCTGCCAGGTAACAGGAAAAGAGGGAGGCCTAAGATAAGGTTTATGGATGTGGTGAGAGAGGACATGTAGGTGGTTGGTGTGACAGAGCAAGATGCAGAGGACAGGATGAAATGGAAACAGTTGATCTTCTGTGGCGACCCCTAATGGGAGACGGCCGAAAGAAGAAGAAGAAGACTTTTAGAAAATTAGGGTATCATTCTTCATCTAAAGGAGGGTATTGTGAGGTAATGAGGTTAAAGCAGACTAAATGGTCTGTACCAGTGTGTTTTAATACATTTATTGATGCTACTTCTGCACACTTTCAGTACCCAAATATGCAGGTGTCTACCCCAAAGAGGCAAGTATATTATACTCCTGTAGATAGACCAGCCTTGTATAATAATCTTGAGGTGGTCCTGCAGCTGTTTCCCTGAATGACTGTTCCATTAGCTACTCTAACCTTCATGCGATAGCTCAGTGTGTTGGATAGTAGTGGCAACAGTCTGGCATTTAGATCCATAAATTATTTTGTACATATGTTAGCTTATTAAAACTCAGTTTAGGGCAAATGCAGCAGGCAAAATAGAGACTCCCAGATGGGGACACAGTGTGAAACTATGAAAGCAGGGAGAATCTTGAAGATTATTAAGGCTTGACTCAGTGTTGGAGATGACAGGTTTTCCTATTGTGAAGTACACCTGTGATACAAATGGTACATCATCTGGGGTTTCTGTATCTGGTGTTGCCATTAGAAGATATGCTTGGATGAAAGCCACAGCCTATTCTGAGGATATCAAGGTACAAATCCCAGACACCCCTATTTCAGTTGATGCTGTTTTTGGAAAAGAAATATTATGTCTGGGAGGGCTTGGAAGAAGGGGCAAAACAATACAATTCTTATTACCACTACCTGTCAGTTTTTAAGGAACTTCTCAACAAGTAAAGTGCCTTACTACCTTAAAAAATACATATTAATAAAAATAGTGTAAAGGCAATTGCCATTCCCTTTTCCTGCATTAGAAGGAGCAAAAGCCATCAGAGAAGCTCAGAGGGATCATTGCCTAGTTGTAGTAATTACCTCTTTGAGACAGCTTACAATGCTCTGCAGCAAATGGGATGGCTACTACAGCAGACGGGTTGGTACTTGAGACCATTTATCAACATTATTCCCTTGAGCTTCAACATTTACTCTATACACATCTAGATCCTCAGAAATCATTTTTTTTTTTTTTTTTTTTTTTTTTTTTACTGAAGACTGTCTCAGATCCCAAAGAAGTGTTGGCTTTTCATAGCTCTGGGTATTTGTTTTAACAAAAAAAAGTCACTGAAATTTTTTTTTTTTCATGACAGCTGTGGGGTAGAGAGGATGCTTATCTCCACATTCTTGTGAAATCTGTCCACAGAAAGTAATTGAGATTTCATTTTATACATTTTCACTTCCAGTTTGCCATTTCCCCATTTGCTGTGTCCACGGCTCCAAAGTTATTAAGCAGTTGTTTAGTACCAATGTTTACATATCTCAAGAAATGATGGTGTACATGCATATGGTCGACCGGTGAATGGTCGAGCAGGTATGGCCAAAAGGAGTGTGGCAACATCTCAAAAATGCGATTGCAAGTGTTGCAAATCGCAAAATCCCGTCCCCTTTTTGACCCATGTTAGCACTCCTTTTAGGGTGTAGAGTGGTTGGAAATGTCAAATTCGGTGTTTTTGCAACATTCGGACCGTTCTGCATTACGGGATTCATGGAGAAAAGTCAGTAAAATGTTGCTAGACCATATGAATTTAAACTGAAATGACAGCTGTTGCATTTTATCCTTGCATGAGCGGTGGTGCAGCGGTAGCGTTGTTGCCTCACAGCAAGAGGTTCTCCCATTCGATTCTCAGCTGGGGTGCGGGGAGTACCTTCTGTGTGGAGTCTGCATGTCCTCCCCGCAGTCGAGTGGCGTTCCGAAAGACATGCGTGAATGGGTGTGCCTTTGTTGAAGGTTGGGCGTCTAGCTGGCAACTCGGCACCGTAAAAACCTACTGCCAATCATTGGCAGACCGGAGTTCCGCTGTGGCAAACATTCACCGGGAGAAGCCGAAAGACAAACAACAACTGATAATAGCTTCTAACAAGTGTTAGTTTAGCAACTACATGGAAGCTTCCTTTGTGCCTACATGGACAGTGACTTTCATATGGGCACTTATAGACACCCCTCAAATGAAATTTTTTTGATCAAAGAAAATGGGTGGAAATACAGAGTCATTTGAATGGGGTTTCTTCAGTACCAGAATTTTCAGCAAGAGAATATCTCAGTGATTTGAGGTATGTTACATCAGACCTTCTAGGGTTCCTTAAGCAAAACTTCTTATGAAGAAACCACATTGAGTGAGTTCTGAAAATGTTTGGAATTAATCAAAAGACTGTCTGGAAATAGCAAATTCACTGCTGAATTTTATAAAGAATGAAATTCTGTGGTTGTAGGTACTTCTTAACTTAGCAAAGGAAATGTCACTTCTCTCCTGCCCAGCAACATTTGACAACAGATTCCTCAGACTAGACTTGGGGTGCTCATATCAAGGATACCTCAGTGCAGGATTACAAATCCCTAGCAAAAAGGCTTTTCTACATTAGCCTGAAAGTGATGAAAGCACATACAAGGGCATTGACTTGTTTGAATAGTTTGAGAATGTGCTCTACTGAAAGTGTTAGTAAATAAATGAACCTTAGACTGTATCATATGGTATGGGTTAAATAAGGCTAATCATTGGTGTAGAAACAGCAACAGCAACAACAAAAACAGAAAAAGCCTGCATTCTGAAATGAGATTTAAAAGAGTGAGGGGCATTTTGATGATACAGACTTCAAAGCTTATAAGCAGCATTGTATGAAGAGCAGAGTGGATGGGGTTGCTATCACAACAACCAGCTTATAGGGAGAGCAAACAGTGCAAAAATTCTGTTTTGTTAATGTTTTATAATCACCTTCCCCACCACTTTTCTTTGTTCATGATCACAGAGAAGCTCTCACGCCCCATACCTCATAAAGTAGCACATCCCTTTCACTTGTGCAAGATATGATAATGTGAAGGTAGGATAGTTTAGTTTACCGAGAAGTTGTTCCTATAAACATTTTTATTATTCATGGTGAGAACAGCAGAAAATGTTAAAAGTCTTTTGTGATGTTGAAGTAATTTTATTGAAAAAGCAAGGTTGCTGCAGTTCAAGACAGTGCCTACATTACATAAGTAGTACCACAATAGTATGCAGACTTCATTTAGGACTAGAGAAACAAGGGTGAGAGAAAAAGAGAAGTTATCCTTACTACAGCCTTTATCAGTGGGCATATTTGGTAGTTCCAGAGCTAGCGTCACTAATATATGTTAAGGCTCAGTAATAACAATAATCAAGGCAGGTTAACTGGATGTCTTGAAGAAACATTTCAAAAGTTACTTGTACAGGTTGTACTGCAGAGGATCCAGGAATGCCAAAATTATGAGTAATAAGGCTGGTAAATGATGGGAAGAATGCACAGTTGCAGGGATTACCAGTGGCTGAAAACATTTGTATTTTTATATCCCTTTTTTCTTTTTTTTTTGCCTTCCCTAAACCACACCCCAGGCATTAAGGAAAATGAAGATTCCAACGCTAATGCTGCTGTAGCTGGTTATCTAACAACTGTCTATTATGAGCACAAGAATGAGAAAATTGCAAGGTTCCAAGCTAATGCAATAGTCTCCTTTCCACCCTTGTGATCACTACATACATTGGCATATGTTTATTTCACTGCAGCATGGCAGCAATTTATTGGCAGTGCTGGCCTTACTGATAGGGCACAGGGCAAGAACACAAAATGGGTATGTTACTGTTGTCACAAAATTCCCTTGATGTATTTTTGCTTGTCTGATTTGATGAAGTACGTTTTCACAAAAAAGAATGGAGGATGATTGGAAGTGTGCGCACCTATGAGTGGCAGCAACAAAGCAGCGGAAGAGTTCAAGAAGCCATGGGACAGGCATAAGATAAGATTGATGTTGTGTAGAAAAAAAGAAACACACTGTTGATTTAGTATTAGTTGTAGCTTTACTAGAAGATGGGGAAATGAACAAACTAGGTGGGTCAGGTGATTCGGGCCTGCTGTCAGGACGTATGTTTCTAAATGTCTGACATGAGATGCTTCAGTCAGACATCCCTACAGCTTTGAATGCTTTCATGTTAAGTTGTCTATCTCACCTTCGTTCTTGCTAGTTGGGATCGGAGCTGATCCTCGGCTCCAACTTGCCATCTTCAATAGTTCAAGAGCTGTTTACTGGCTCGAGGCTACCCCTTATCCCATAATGCCTAGCGATAGCTACCCAGATCTCGTTTGCCACTTCAGCTGCGAGGTGTCGTTTTTCTGGCTCAGGCTTGTATAGAATTTTTTGTGTAATTTTTCACTAGAATTTAACTCTTCTAGTACTTTATTATTAGCGATAGTTTTGTTTCTGTGGTAGATAATTTTCTATTATATGGTATCCCTCCTTTTGTAGAACTCGTTCAACTTAGAGAGTTCTCCCCCACCCCTCCACCCCTTCATTCCAGGATAGCCGTTTAAGTTAGAGGCTTTCCTTCTGCTTTTTCCTTATAGGCTAGCCATTTAAATTAGAGGCTTTCCTATTATCTTCCTAAAAAAAAAAAAAAAACTTTATCTATAGTTTTCTAGTAGGTGTGTTTTTTGTTCTTGTAGATTGAATATTGCTTCCTTTTTATTGTTGTCATAATTGGTTGGTTTCTTTCTACACTAGAGAATGTCAAATTAATCTAAGGTTTCTGGGGTTAAGAAGTGTGGCTCATGCTGTCAGAAAATGTCTCTGATAGATGGGCACACTTCTTGCGTCTATTGTTTAGGCGCTGTGCACCTGCAGGACTCTTGTTCTATTTGCTATGCCTTTAGTCCAAGAGTCCTGCAGGAGTGTAAGAATAAGTTGATTCTTAGGGGTCTTTTAAAACCCCAGGATTCACTGGCCAAGAGCTCACAGCCAGTGAAATCCCCTAAATCCACTAATCCGTCGGCTCCAATTTCGGAGCTGTCTTCGGTTCAGGATTTACCTTCTACGTCGGTTCCGGCTGGCACCAACAAGACAATCTCCCCGTCGGCTCCATCAGAGGCTTTGGAGCCGTCGCGGAGCCACAAGAGGCTGAGGTCCCCTTCCCTAGAGTCGGTGCATTCGGCTTCTCGGTTTCCTTTACTTCAGAGCAAGCGTAGTCACCGATCCTTTCACTCCTCTCGACCCTCTAGGCTGTCGGATCATGATGTGGAGAGAGTGGTCAGTAGGTTGCTAAAGTTGCAGGCACTAGCTAAATTGTTGTCCAGCCCTACTCAACATGTATCGGCTCCGTCCACTTCTCTTGATGTTCCTCCTCTGACTCCAATGAGTTCGGAGCCAGAGTTCGTTGAGGTTCGAGTAGTGGAACCGTCAGCTCCATTAACTCTATCTCCTTCGGTTCCGACGTCAACTCCGAGTCCGTCGGTGGTACCTTCCATCGAGGAATCTGGGCACCAGGGCTCCCTCATCGGCTCCGAGGGGGCGAGTGGCATCAGACCCTTATCCGACGCCGTTCTCCCTCTCGGAGCTTCGGCGCAGGTGAGCTCGGCTCCAACATCGGCCTCAGAGCCGTCCCCCTTGGTGCGGAGAAAGATTCCTATTTCTTCGGAACCGGAGCTTTCTCTGCATTGTGGCAGGGACGCCTTCAATGTCATGCGGAGTGTGCTGTCCTCTGAGTCAGCTCCGCTTTCAGCCCCACCGGCTCTGTCCCCTGTAGTGCCTGTGCCAACCTCTGCTCCTCCTCCAGACCCTAAGCGTAGAGAATCGATGCTCCAGTACACCCCAATGGGTGTTTCCTCCTCTTCTGAGGCCTCTCCTGATCACTCAGAGGAGCCCCCTCGGAAGAAAAAGTGTAAGAGGAAGCACATTGACTCCCCCGATTCTGTCACTTCTGATACAGACTTAGATGATTTGGAAGGGTCCCCGAGATCCCCCACTGAAGATGTTTCCTTCTCGGACATCCTAGAAATGCTTAAGCAGAGGGGGAACTGGAATCCCCTTTACCCCTACCGAGGATGAGTCTGTATTTCTGGATGCCTTTGGTCCCAACCTTCCACCTCCTGGGTGTCTCCGCCTTTCGATCCACTTATGACAGTGGTGGCTCGAAAGGCTTGGTCAGCTCCGGATAAAGTGGAACCAACTCCGAGGAGACCTAGTAAATTCATTACAGCACCCCAGGATAAGCAATTCCTTTCGAAAGGTGTTCCTGTTGATGCCATGGTGGTAGCAGCAGCCACCAAAAAAGAGTTAGGGGAGACCTCTTCGTCTGTCCATCCCCCTAACAAAGGAATCTAGTACGATGGACAGATATAGGAAGCGAATGTTCACTTCTGCGACCTTCTCTATGAGGTCACTGAACTACCTATCTCATTTTACCCGACTTCAAAAGAATCTCCTTAAAGAGCTCGGAGATACCCTTCAAGATCCAACAGCTGAGGGAGCACAAGCCAAGGTAGTTTCCCAGCTAGCGATGCTTAATTCTGTTGTTAACTCCTCCATGAGGCTCATTTCCTATGCAGCCGATGGGGCGAGTAGAGCCACAGGTATGGGTGTGGCCCTTAGGAGGCATGCATGGATGCGGCTGTGTAACTTTGCGGAACCCTTTCGAACGTCCTTCACCAACACT
Organism: Protopterus annectens; assembly: GCF_019279795.1. Taxonomy (NCBI): domain Eukaryota; kingdom Metazoa; phylum Chordata; order Ceratodontiformes; family Protopteridae; genus Protopterus; species Protopterus annectens. The sequence continues at coordinate 272,230,223 of NC_056726.1, read as the reverse complement.
CCCTTTGATGGTTCCTGTCTTTTTGGACCACAGGTGAAAGACACTTTGACTAGGTGTGAGCAAGAAGGCAAGACTCTCTCTGCCATAGGAGTCCATTTTTCCACTCCCTCTAGACCTTACCCCAAGGGTCAGAAGAGTGGGAAGATGTGGTTCCATAAATCTCAGGGAGCCTTGCCTGACACACGTAGTGATTTTTCCTCCAGAGGCAATGGAGGTCCGCAGAACCAGGGCAACAGAGAATCCTTCTCTGATAAGCCCTTCCAGCATCCCTGAAGGGTTGCCCGGCTGCTTACCTCTGGAGGCAGTTGTACCCAAAAGCCTGGCAAAGTTTAACACAAGACAAGTGGGTACGGTCCATTATATCCGGAGGTTACAAAATTCCCTTCCATCAACCCCCTTTACAGTCAAGGAAGACCCTCCCAGATGTTCCACCCAATCTGAAGAAGCAAGCAGTAATAGAAGTTTCAAAGCTTCTAGAAAAAAGAGCTATCCAGGAAGTCCCGGCAGACCAGCACAGATCCGGAACTTACTTAAAGTTCTTTTTAGTACCAAAAAAGACAGGGGACTGCAGATCTATTCTGGATCTCAGCAGACTAAACAGGTCTGTGCAAAGAACAAAGTTTCAGATGGTCACGCTACAGTCCATTCTACCCTTTCTGGGTCAGGACAATTGGATGTGCTCGATAGATCTTCAGGACGCGTACTACCATATAAAGATGGACAGGTGCTACAGGAGATATCTTCGCTTCCAGCTGGGGGCCAGTCATTATCAGTTCAGAGCTCTGCCCTTTGGTCTCACCACAGCCCCCAGGGTGTTCGCCAAATGTATGGCAGTGGTCACGGCTCACCTGAGACATCAAGGATTCCAGGTGTTTCCGTATCTAGATGACTGGCTCATTACTGCTACCACCAGGCATCAACTCATACAAGCACGGGACTACACAATCACAATCTGCTCCCAGCTCAGCATTATAATAAATTTCGCAAAGTCTGCCTTGTTGCCCTGTCAATCTATCACTTACACAGGAGCAGACTTAGACACAAGGGATATGTTTGCAAGGCTACCACTAGAAAGGGTGTCCGCAATTCGTCAGCAGGTACAGGTTCTGATGCAGAGCAAAAGCAGCCAAGTCAGGTACGTCCTTCAAACTCTGGGTTCCATGACAGCAGCCATTCTCCTAATCCCACTAGTGAGCTTTCATATGAGAATTCGTCAGTGGCTTCTGTTTACGCAGTGGTCTTTCCAAGAGCTACCCATGACTCACATGATCATGATTACGGATGCATGCAAAAGACATCTTTCTTGGTGGATGGTCTCCCCACTAGTTACTCAGGGCAGACCTTTCATACAACCCCCTCCGGTAGCCACAGTGACGACAGATGCCTCCCTGATAGGGGGGTTGGTATTATCTGGGCAGGACAGTCCAAGGCATGTGGCAACCTCACGAGTACCATCTGCACATAAATGTCCGGGAAATGAGAGTCGTGCTCCTGGTGTTGCAAACCCTTCAAGACTCTCTTCCTTCTGGGACCATTGCTATTCAAACGGACAACATGTCGGTGGTGTGGTACATTAGCAAGCAGGGTGGAACCAGATCCTGCCCCCTGTGTCGAGAAGCACTCAGATTTTGGCAGTGGGTGATTTCCTCCCAACTTTTTCTGATTGCGATGCACATCCCCGGGAGATCCAACGTTATAGCGGACAGGCTCAGCAGAGCTATCCTCATGCCTCACGAGTGGTCTCTGAATTAGGAAGTTGCGAATCTTATTTTCCGCAAATGGGGACAGCCTTGCTGCAATCTCTTTGCCCCCCCCTTCAACAGCAAATGCAGCAGCTACTTTTCCCTTCTTCCAGCTTCCGGGTCACATACCCAGAGATGCTCTAGTCCACGATTGGCCCAAGGGACTTCTTTATGCCTTTCCTCCTTTCCCCCTGATACCCAAACTTATACAGAAAGCAATATTGTTGGGTTGCAAAATGATCCTCATTGCCCCCTACTGACCTCGACAGATATGGTTTCCGTTCCAGCACCATTACCTTCTCGATCAGCCCTGGACTCTGGACCCAATTCCAGATGACCTGGTTCATCAATCAGGCGGGTTGCATCAGTCCCTCAAAACTCTCCAGCTCACAGCTTGGTTGCTCCACTTCCAACCTTAGCCAGGCTTCCCAGCATTTCCCCAGCAGTCCGTGACATTATCATCTCCTCTCACAAGTCTACAATGAGAAAAACTTATGCTAGCAAATGGAAACGTTTTTCTTGTTGGGCAAAGGCTAGGAATGTGGATCCCTTTTCAGCCCCAGTCCACGTAATTCTGGAATTCCTAGCACAACTGTTTCACTCCGGGTCCACGTCTGCTACGATCAGGGTACAAATGGCGGCCATTTCTAACTTTCATGTTGGTTTTTCGAATTCTAACATTATGTATCATAAGCTCTGTAAAGCTTTTTTGAGAGGGACAACTCTTCTTAAGCCTCCAGTGAGAGATCCCCCTCCTCCTTGGGACCTTAATTTAGTCCTAACCTCCTTAATTCTGCCCCCTTTTAAACCAGCAGCGTCCTACTTTATCATGTTTCTATCTTGGAAGACACTCTTTCTGGTAGCTATTACTTCAGTCAGATGCATCTCCGAACTTCAGGTGCTATGTGTTCGTCCACCCTACTTGGTTTTTCATAAGGACAGGGTTGCTCTGAGGACTAATCCTTCATTTCTTTCTAAAGTCTGCTCAGAAAATAATTTAAACCAATCTATAGATTGCCTAATTATACCAACAAGGCAGAGTACAAACTACACCAATTGGACATTCATAGGCAATTGCGTTTTTACCTGCACAGAACTAAGGAAATAAGGAAGTCAGACCTACTATTCTTTTCTTATGCCTTGGGTAAACAAGGTCTCCCAGTTTCCAAGGTAACCTTGGCTAGATGGTTGTCACACACTATTTCTTTCATTTATCAGTTAAGGAACAAAGAGTTACCTATTAAATCGAAAGGTCATTGTACTAGGGCCTTGGCCACCTCTGTAGCCTTCCAGTCTCGGTTGCCCATGGATTCTATCTGCGCAGCTGCCACGTGGGCAAACCCTCATACCTTTATTTCTCATTACAAGTTGGATATGGTCTCCAGGAGCAGAGCTGACTTTGGTTCCACTGCTCTGAAGAGTCTGTTCCACTGAGCCACCCAGGATTTTAGGTGCTAGGGACGCTGTCCCAACCAGCAAGAACAAAGGTGAGATAGACAACTTAACATAGAGAAGTTATGTACCTACCATAACATGCCATGTTAGTTGTCTTCATCTCGCCTTCCTTTGTGCGTCCCAACCTCCGTCCCCCTGTCCTAGCGGACCGAGAGGAGTTTTTCTGTTTCACTAGCTGTGTGTTCTCTTGTTTTTCCTCTATTGACTTAGAGAATATGGCAGGTATAGTCAACTGATTTTTTGATTGGTTTATTCTCTTGTTATGTCTGGATTTACGCTATTTTAAATGAGATCTGAGTAGCTATCGCTAGGCATTATGGGATAAGGGGTAGCCTCGAGCCAGTAATCAGCTCTCTAGCTATTGAAGATGGCCGAGTCGGAGCCGAGGATCGACTCCGATCCCAAACAGCAAGAAGGAAGGTGAGATGAAGACAACTAACATGGAACTTTATGGTAGGTGCATAACTTCTTTTTCCACCTTATCATGTCTTTTTCACCAGCCTCTGACAAGGACTTCAATAGGTCATAGGTAGTTATTAGGCATGTGATCCTGGAGACTGTAGATGCGCCTAACCCACGTTCCCAGTTGTCTCTAAGCACTGTCTTGCTTAATGTCACACAGTTGGCAAATGGAGGCTGAGGGATCAAAACCTGGTCCACAGGAAGCAGTTAGTTAATAGCTCATAGCCTTAGTTCTCTGCACTTCCAGTTTCTCTGACTTACACTTATTATTATTATTCCTATGAACTGAATCAAGCAGTACTATTTTTAGCCATGACCCAAACAAAAACAGAATACATTGTAAAATGTGCAGTGACTGATAATGAATGTGAAGCAAGCTATAAAATTCATTCAGTCCCACCTGTTTGTTAACTTGTCAATCACCTGACTATTGTTGTCTCATTCACTGAGTCTACACCCCTTTGAGTTGCCAATTATTTTATATCTGTTGTGGAGGACAACCTGAGTTTAGTATTTGCCTGTTCTCCTCTACATAATAGTTGGTCTGATGTTGTCTTTTTTTGTCCGATTCAACCTTTGGGTTGTCTGATCCAATCGGGTCTAATCTTGGCACCTTGTTATAAAGCTGTCGATCCCAAGCTTTGACACCTCCCCTATACGTAAATCCCTCCTCACCACTAAGATACCCCAGCTCTTCCTTGCCGCCTGAAGTATTCGGTCGTGTATCCGAGGACTCCTCTGATGATAAGCGGATTGTCTTTTTTCAGATTTTTGCACAGTATTATAGAGTTTCTAATGTGCATGTGTTGTACTAGTTTAGGACAGTATTTTAGAGAGTCATTTTTAAGATTTTTCTTGTAGTGCCTTGATTCTGTTATTGTGGTTATTATTATTATTATTATTATTACTATTATTATTATTATTATTATTATTATTATCATCGCTGCTAGTTACTCTGTATTTATAACAGGTTTTGCTGTTAGTGGTCCTGCATCTAGTATGTCAAATAAAGAGTTTAAAATATGTACAGCCTAAGAGCATAAGATCCTACCACAGAGCCCACACTCTTTTTGTGGATACTGCCCAGGTGCTGCCCACCTGGAAGTAGATTGAGAAGCCTGTGCTTCTTTCAGCTCTAGAGTCTTTCAAACTAGAAAATAAAAGCTTATTCTAAAGGGTAGTATTCCCCTCTCAGACAGAGTCTTTTCAGCCTTCGACCTTTGCTTCCTCACACTCTCCAGCAAGGAAAATAAGCAATCCTAAGCTCAAGGAAAAAAGAGAGAAACAAGCTTTAAAAATAAATAAATAAATAAATAAAAAAGATGAGAAGAGATCCGACAAACCTCAAAAATGGTCCCCGGATCCAACAGTTCCTTGGGTCTGGATCTGAAGACGCCTTTGATGTAATTTCTACTGACCCTTAGAGCCTGACCTTCCTCACCTGAACTCCATTTCTCACAAGATATGGTTACGTTTACCTATTCTACAAGAGAAAGGATTTTCTCAACTGGCTTCTGTGGCATTGTCCTCAAGGTTGGCTTAGTTATCCAGAAGCTTTAGAGAGTTCAAAGTCGACAGGATGATGACAAATTTTCTGTGAACACAGATTCATCTTGGGGTTCTCTCTCTGCTGACAGCTTCAAACGTACCAGGTACTGGACCAGCAATCCCTCCCACATTGTCTCTGGTAAAATCCCACTCTTCAGGACTGCTTTCCATTAATCCAGAATCTGCTGGTGCACCTTTGCCAGAATCGACAACCCAAGTGACTTTGACTTCAGCTACATCTCTTACTGTCTTGATTCCCAGGGTCTTGAATTGAGAAGAGTCTCAGAGCTGATTTGTCACCACCAGGGCTCAGGGACAAGGGTAAACCTGAAGTTCACAGAACTTCAGCTTTTGACAGCTCAGCTCTGAGGTAGGCTTTGGGGTTGAGGCCCATTAAGCCCAAGGAGTGTACTCCTCCACTGTTCCTTGAACAGAAACTTCTCTTGGCACCGAACGCGGTTTCAGCCTCCAAGGCCTTCAAAAGAGTTTTCACTGGTCCAAAGGAGAAGGTGCTGCCCTCGAGCTCAGTTCCATCCCAACCTCAAGAGGCTACTGCTTCTGTTTCTAAGTCTTATTGACAGGGACTGTTGGTACCTATGTCTGCAGAGGCCACTTGCTATGTTGGCTCACAATCCAATTCTGATCCTTCTGATCATTCCTAGTACAAGGTCACAGAAAACGGATGTGCAAATGAAAGCACTTGGACTGTGCTACAGAGTCAAGTCATTGAAGGTACAGATTTGGATGGGGGTGGGGGTTCCCTTAGATTCCCCCTTGGAAGATGTCACCTTTGGTGAGATCCTTGAATTGAAAAGCAGTAAGGGGGCTGGTCCACCGATGACCCATCATCAGACGAGTCTGTATTTCTCAAAGCCTTTGGTACTGGCTCATCTGCATCCTGGGTCGTACCACCCACTGATGCCTTGATAGACCTAGTAGCCCAGTGGGCACAGAAGGACTCTGATGCGGTGAAACCAATACCAAAGAAACCTGATAGGATTTTTGGTAGCCCCCAAGAACAGGAAACACTGGATCAAGTGTTCTCCAGTAGATGCTGTTGTCATAGTGGTGGCCACAAAGAAAGAACTTTCTGAAAAAAAGTTCATCTGTCTGTCCCCCTAATAGAGACTCTAGGGCATTGGACAGTTTGGGAAATGGACATATGCTTTAGCAACTTTTACAGTCAGAGCAATTAACTATTTAGCCCATGTTTCATGTTTCCAGAGGAACCTGACTAAAGAGCTCATCAAACCATTGTCAGGTAATCTGTCTGTGGCTGTTCAGAAGGCTGTGGACTCCCAGCCATGTACCCTTCCGTTTACTTCTGTCTCCATGTGTCTTCTATCCAATGCAGCTGATAGTGTTGTTAGAGCAGTGGACTTCATCATTACTATACGCCAGCATACCTGGATGCATGTTTCTGATTTTGTGATAGTCTTCAAGTCATCCTTCATTAACATCCCCTTCAATGACTCCACACTCTTTGAACCAAGAGTGAAAGATAAGCTGACCAGGAGTTAGTGGGATTGGAAACCCTCTCTACAGTAGGAATCCATTTCTCCACTCTTCAAAGGACCTTTTCTAGGAATGGGGTGTGGGGGGGGGGGCTTAAGAAAATGTAGCTCAGAAAAATCACAGGGTTATTACTACAAACCTCCTGCAGACAGATCTCGTGGCATATGAGGAGTTAACTCGAGTGGGCACCACCCCAGAGTCAGACTGCAGAATCAGGGTTTTTGCAGCCCCTTTACCAAAAAAAACCTTTCAGTGCTCCTGAAAGGTTGTCTGACCGAAACTCTGTGGAGGTGGTGGGGGGCATATCTCTGAACCCACAAGCATGGTAGAACAACACAACGGAATCGTGGATTCTGAATCATGGATTCTAACTAGAGACTATTCAATTCCCTTTTCTTATCCTCCAATAAAAAAGAGAAATGTTCTTGATGTTCCCACACAGAATTAGCGGCAGCAGAAGTCTCCAAGCTGCTAGAAAAACAAAAGCCCTCTAATAGGTCCCCCCAATTCCAGTTACAGTCCATAGTCTACTCCAAGTTATTTTAGTACCCCAAAAATGGGGGACCTCAGACTAATTTTGGATCTGAGTCATCTCAATCAATTTGTGAAACAGACAAAACTCTGGGTGGCCACATTACAACCCATGCTACCTCTTCTGGGGAAGGATGATTGGATGTGCTGTATAAATATCCAGCATGCCTAGTATCACATAAAGATAGAGCCACAATCCAGGAGATTCTTCCATTTCTACCTTGGAGGCACTCCTTATCAGTTCAGAGCACTGCCCTTTGGTCTCATCACAGGGTGCTTACCAAAGTTATGGCAGTAGTAGCAGTGCAAACTCACCTGCTTGGGATCCAGGCAGGTTTTGGGATCAAATTGATTGAGATGACACTGATCTGTGATTGGTATGAGGTCCCCCATTTTCTTGGTTATTAAAAAGAACCTAGAGTAGACTCCAGACTTTAAATGTTCCTCACCACTTTGGCCAGGGATCTACTACTTCAGCACCAGGACCTTCTGCTCCACTTAATGCTGAACCTTGGAATTATGTTCAATCAGTCCAAGAGTCAACTCCTCCCAATGCAACAGACAGAATTCATAGGATGTCATCTAGACACGTATTTTCAAATAGAGATGTTACCAATGTCCAGGCTGCTTTCCGTCTGACTAATTGGTACAACACCCATTCCCACAAGCAAGACTAATTCTCCGGCTACTAGGTTTAATGGCGTCAACCATTATACTAGGCCCTCTAGCCAGTTAATACATGAGGGTGTTTCAATGGACTTTGTCTGTAGATTGGGCGTAAAACACCCACCACATGCCAAGATTGGTATCACCTAGATTTGCAAGGATCACATCAGGTGGTGGATAGCAATGGTTTTACCGGACACAACCAAAAATTATGGTAACCACAGATGCCTCCTTTCTGGGGTGGAGGGGAATTTCGAGGACAGTCCAAGGTTCCTGGTCACATCTAGAGGCCAATCTTCACATCATTGTCTAGGAGGTAAGAGCAGTCCTCCTAGGACTGCAGGCTTTTCAGGACATCATCCCCAAGGATGTGATTTCTGTCCAGACAGACTACATGGCAGTGATCTGGTACATCAACAAGCAGGGAGTACCTGAGCTTATCCTCTTTGTTGGGAAGCCGTGAGAGTGTGGCAGTGGGTGATGTTATTGCGTTGATTTCTGATAGCAATGAATATCCTGGGAACATCCAGTGTACTGGTGGACAAGCAAATCAGAATTGTTCTGATGCCTCACAACTGGTACCACAACCAATTAGTGGCAACACAGATCTTCAGCCGCTGTGGCCAGCCTTGTCACAGCATCTTTGCCGCATACCTAAACAAGTGCATCGGTTACTTTGCCATTATCTCTCCCCAGGGATAATCATGGAGGGATGTTCTAGTCCACAGTTGGCCCCAGGTGTATTATATGCCTTTCCTCCTACCCCACGAGTGACCAAGTTTATCCAGAAAGCAAGAAGATGCAAGACCAAAGTGATCCTTATTGCTTTCTTTTGGCCCTGCCAAGTCTGATTCCCATTCTTGCGGCCTCATCTAGTACATCCTCCTTGGACATTATATCAGTATCCAAATCTATCCGGTTTGCTTTCGTCAGACCAGAAGGTCCACTTGGTTTCTCCAATTTTGACCATAGCCAGAGATGCCAGGCTACCTGCACAGATCGGTAGTTCATATCATTTCAGCCTCTCAAAAACAATCCACCAAGAAGATATACCATAGTAAATGGAAAAGGTTTTCCATTTGAGCCTTATCAAAGGGCTCCGATCCTTTCTCAGCAACCATTCCTTCTATTTTGGAATTTTTATCAGAACTCTTCCATAATGTTTCTAGTTTTTGAACCATCAAAGTACAAATGGCCACTATTTCTTAACTTTCACATCGGACAAAGTTATACCACTATAACATCTTTAGATATTTCTAAAGCATTCATTAAGGGAATTTTTCTTCTAAGCCCACCAGTCTGGGAGCAAGTGCCTTCATGGGATATTACTGTCTTGCTTCAAGCCTTCACTCAATCTCCTTTTGAGCCAGCAGCTTCAGTGGATTTGAAGTTTCTTTCCTGTAAGACATTTTTTCTGGTTGCTCTGACTTCAGCCAGATGGATCTCAGAACTACAAGCTGTCTCCTGTAAACTCCCTTATTTGATTTTCCACAAAATTAGGATATAATTAAGACACAGGTTATCTTTAATTCCCAAGGTGACTTCCAAAGCAAATCTAAATCAGTCTGTTGATATTACAGTGTTGTTCCTCACATTTTCAAATAGAGGGGAATATGTTTTACACGTTAGATGTTCATCACCAACTCAGACTTTATCTGCATAAAACGAAAGACTTCAGGAAATTTGACCAACTATTTGTGGCTTTCTCAAGAGTGAAACTGGGTAAAAAGGAGTTTCTAAAGTGTCTCTTTCATGATAGTTATCGGAATGTATATCATTCATACATATGAAAAAGGATTTACCCTTACAAACAAAAAAAAGCTCATTCCATGAGAGTGGTAGCCACCTGTACCGCCTTTATGAGTAGGCTCCCCATTAGTGTCATTTTTATAGTAACAGCCTAGTAAACTGTCCATACTTTTGTGTCCCATTACAAACTGGATGCACAGTCTAGATCACATTCTTCATTTGGTTCCACCATTCTCAGGAACGTCCTTCCTTGGTATGACACAGGCAATAAGTAGCTTGGGAGTCTGTCCCAAAGGTTGAATGGGACAAAAAAAGACAAAATCGGATACAAAAATTACATACATACCATAACAATAGATCTGTGTTGTCTGTTTTTCATCCAGTTCAACATCCTCCCCTCCTTCCCTCATTTCCAGTATTGTCCCTGACATCTTCTGGTGACCGACTGGACAATTCTCACATAGACCCTGTGTGTTAACATTTTTTTTCCTTTATTCCATATTGTAGTTTTAACATGGGTGATGGGTCCTTACTCTGGGGCAGCAATCAAGGAGACTCAATCCTCACCATTGCCTCCAGTGAAGGACAGTCAGTAAGAGCAAAGATGGATTCACACAGTATTTTCAGATGCAGCTCCCTGCACCAATCACAAATTCCCTTAAGGGCACACAGGAAGCATACTCCAGATCTGGGGCCGAGCTCTCTTTCTTTTTCCAGGCCCACACAAACTTCATACTGACCAATTTGGAGCTCTTTGTCCTTGTTCCCAGTAGCTGACACACACACTTGGATATTTGTGTTTCACGCACACATAAACACCTGGGAGAAGTTGGCACAGATTTACTAGCTGTGCCCCTTTTCCTACCCAGACTCTGAGGTAATCACACTGCCACCAGCCAGCTACCCTAATGCTGTTACAAAGAGTACCCAACTATACTGTGTAAAATTAATACTAATACAAATGGTAGGGTGTGACCAAAGCAGCAAGGCTTTCAGGAGTGGCCACAGAGTCACTAAAACAAGCATAAGTACTCTCATGATGTTAAAAGTATTCTCTAAAGGACCAGCCAAAATGAAAGATATTAAAATATTTAATGATAAATAATAAAACAGAAAACAGGAGAATACTGAATACAATAAACAACAGAGTTTCAACCACAGAGATATAAAAAAATAATACAGTTGGATAGTGTCTCACATATGCAGAAAACAATTCTAAACTATTCTCACTAAATGTCCCTGACTAACAAAAGAATTAGTGTTCCCTGACTAGTTACTAAAGCAAGGCCAGCTGATGTGTTTGAGTGTCTTACCACAACAAAAGCCAGCTGATGTCTCTCTTTGTCTATGTAGATGTGTGAGATATATATCCTGTCAGAAATCTTCTAAAGTGCTGCTGCAAGGGTTCCTAAGAAACCAGATGCTGGTTGGAGGATGACATCACCTCTGGTCACCTGACTCTGTACAGTTTACACACAGAGCTTTGCTAAGATCTGTGGCAGCATCTGAAAGCTATAACACAGTTTCAAACTTTCACCATTCCAGAATACGTTGATAAACATACACATTTGATCAGTTACAACAATACAGCCGCACATATTCTTTCTGTCCAGCAAAACCTACTGTTTATGCATTTTTAACACAAGTAATTTTACAAATATATTTTTAACTCAGACATCTGTGCAAATCAAATAGCATACAATTATAGCATACAATTCTTTACAAAATTCCAGCTAGCTATGCTGGCATATGTAGACATGTACTGCCCTACTCTTCCTGGCACAGAAGGCACTACCTCATAACATAACCCCCACTCCCGAACCCATTTTGATGTTGGTGCCATTATGGCACTTTTAAAGTAAGCCCTGATGTCTAGTGTACATGGTCATGTACATGTTGCAGTACACATGTATTGCCCTACCCTCCATGGCACAGATGGCATTGCCTCATAACATCACAATATGTTCATCAAATAAAACATCCAAAAGATACCTTTTGTTATATAAGTAGATACTTATATATGTGTAAGTCTGCAAACTCAAACTGAGGTAACGTAGTAGGGAGGAGGGTATTATGGGTAGTAGAGGAGTCAGACCCTCAGATCCACAGCTTTAGAACAAGGTGACAAGTACAGGTGTGCACCGCTTAACGTCCTTCCACATAGCTTCTGACTGCATTTACATCCTTAAATGCAATCAGCCTTTGTGCAGATGGACGTTAAGCGAAGTCCACTACAAGGTATAGGGTGTTTACTTAATGTCCATGCTGCTTAACATTCTATGGGATAGAACCTATCCCAGATGTTGAGTGGTACATATCTGTACATAACTTTCATTTGACAGTATTTTGTGATTGCTGTAAGCTGTTGTCCAACTTTCAACATAAAAACATCACTTTATTGCCCCATGGCAGTGAGATGCTGTCCTAAAATGAAAAGACTTGTCTAGTGCATTCAGCCATATTTTTAAGATATCAGTCACTCGACTAGCAAGTTCTCATTCACTAAGTATACCTTCCTGGCTTTCATCTTATTGTATGTTATTAAGGTGGGTAAAATGAGATCTCTTTTAAGCATTAAGCAATTCCTTCTTCTTGTAATATAGATCTGAAGTAGTTTACTTCATTTGGTCTTCAACCTGTGGGAATATGGATCCGAGCCGGCAAATATTACTAGCATCAGCTCCGAGCTCCAGACTCCTCCCCTTACTCATAATACACCTCCACTGCCCTCCATCCCCAGATCTCGTTTGCTACGATTTGTAATACATCAGGTCTCTAGAGCTCCAGTTAGCAGTGGGTGATTTCTTACTGTAAATTTTCAAAATTTCTGTTCTTTTAGCCAATTCAGGTTAGTGTAGGTACCCTTTCTCCCCTCCCATCACTTTGGCGTTGAGTGTAGGTTTGTTGTTATACTTAATTAGAGTAGTTTGTCTGTGGTGCCCTTCCCCCCCTTAGTGTTGACTCTAGTCTAGTGTGGTGAGTGGGTTTGTGTTTTGTTAGCTTAAAGAAAGAAAGCTTTGGCCTGCTTCTTTTAAGGCTTCTTTCTTTTGTAGAATGGCTGAAAAGCTTATCTTTAAGCGCTGAACAGAGTGTGGCCATAAACTCTCCCCAGCGGATGGCCACACTCTGTGCCTAGGTGTTGGCCCACCATAGTGTGGATTGCTCCATTTGTGCGGGGTTCAGTCCCCGAGCTTTGAAAGATAGAAAGGCCAAGTTGGCCCTCAAAGGTCTTTTGCCTGCCACTGAACCTCCTTCCTTGTCTTCGGCTTCAGTCACAGCAGCTGCTGTGACTGCCTCTCCCACTTCTCTTCCTCTGGCCTCCCCTCCCTCCCAGGCTGGGACTCAAACTCCTCCATCTAAGCCTGTGGTAGCAGAGCAGAGGAGAGGTAGAGAATGGGAGAGAGAGTCGAAGATGAAGGAAAAGAGGAAGAGGTCCCCAGACCTTACATCCCCAAGCAACTCTGCACGGATCCATGACTCCCCTCGGTTCCAGTCTCCGAGGTTCTCTCCGAAGCCAGAGAAAGCACGTTCAGTCTCCCAGGCCTCGGTTCCCCGAACGGCCAGGTCGGAGTCAGTGACCTCGTCACGGTCAACCCGTTCTTTATTGGACATGGATCTGTTTAAGATGATGAGGCGCTTTATACGTACATAGATCCAGATGGGGGTCTTGCCAGCCCCCCTCCCTCTGGAGGGGGGAGCTCGCTTCCTTTTTTTCAACCCATTTCTCCTTCCCCGATCTGACCTTCAGCTTCGGAGTTCTTGGATCCGAGGTTGGCCTTAGTCAGGTGGTCGGCGCTGACAGTCCTTACTTCCTCGACGCTGACAGTTGCTTGGAGCATCTTGGATCCGACCAGTTCAGATCCAAGCCGCTCTCGGAGCCGGAGCCTGGGTGTCAAATCCGAGGGAGTAGAACCTTTTCCATCGGCTCCGACATTGTCGAGCCAGATTCCCTCCCTCTGAGTTCCGTCCACTTTGGGTCCAGCTCCAATTCTCACGTCAGATCCGGGGAGACTGGCCTCCTTATTAGCTTGCCAGGAGGTCCGCTGTCCTTTGGCATTCGATGTGGTAGAAAAGGTCCTCTACATCGGATCGAGACCCCTGACCGCCCCCTCGGACTCAGCCCAAACCCCTTCGGCTCTGTCTACGTTCCCCATTATCTTACCAGAGGGACAGCCCATGCCCGAAGAGCCCCAGATGGTTCCCCCAGAGGAACAGATGGCTTGCGAGCGTTACCCTGAGAGCCCTACTGGAGATATGCCTCACAAGCATACATGCAAGAGGAGGCACTTGGACTCCCCCGAGTCTCTAACCGAGGACACAGATTTAGATGATGGGGAGGGCTTCCCAAGATCACCTCCTGATGATGTCTCCTTTGCGGGGAGGTTGGTCTGCCCCCTAGCCCTCTGATGAGTCTGTGTTTATGGAGGCTTTCAGCACAGGCTCGTCTACTTCTTAGGTGTCCCCTCCCATGGATCCTTTAGTGGATTTGATCACCTCGCGGGCGTGGAAGGAAATAGATACCGTGGAGTCGATCCCCAAGCACCCCAATAAGGTTTTAAGCCCCCCCGATTGACAGACCTTCCTGGAACAAGGGTTTCCCAGTGGATGCCATGGTGGTAGCAGCAGCCACAAAGAGGGAACTTTCTCAGGAAAATTCCTTGGTCCACCCTCTTGACAGAGAGTCACGGATGATGGACCACCTAGGGAAGCGGATGTATGCTTCAGCTACCTTTTCGATCAGGGTGTTGAATTATTTGGCCCATGTCACGAGACTCCAGTGCAACCTAGTGAAGGAGCTGGAGGAGTCTCCACCAAAGTCCATGATGCAGGAGGACAAGGCTTCATTCTCCGTGAAAATGGCCACTCTGTGAGCGGTATTAAATACGTCCATGCGACTCCTCTCCCATGCTACGGAAGGAGCGGCTAGGGTGGCTGGGTCTGGCATGTCCATGAGGCATAATGCCTGGCTCAGGTTGTGCCAATTTACCGAACCCTTCAAGGCGTTTTTTGCCAATGCCCCTTATGACGGCTCAACTCCTTTCGGTAAGACCGTCAAGGAGACACTAGTCCAGAGTGAGAAGGACAGGAAGACACTGTCTGCTGTCGGGATCCACTTCTCTAACATTCAAAGGTCCTTTTCCCGGAACCACAGAGGGCAAAAAAAGATCTGGTTCCGGAAGTCTCAATATTCCCGGGGCACTCAGGGCTCTTCTTCCCCTAAAGGCAAAGGGGGACAGAATGGACACTGGCCCAGAGGCTGAGGGGGTCTGCAAAACTTCAGGTCTTGAGAACCATTCTTGGACAGATCTGGGCAGCAGCTCTGAGGGGTTACCCGGGTGCGCTCCTCTGGAGGCAGTCAGGGGACGATTGTCCTTTCACCCAGCGGCATGAGAGTCCACAATAATGGACCGCTGGGTGCTTCAAATCATATCCAGAGTATATTATATCCCTTTCGTGGGTTCCCCCATATCTCCCAAATACCTCCCAGACGTTCCACCCATGCAAAGGGAGGCAGCAGCACAGGAAATTTCCAAGCTGCTAGGAAAATAAGAAATCAAAACCATCCCCCAGATCAGTCCGGATTGGACTTCTACTCCAGGTTATTTTTGGTGCCAAAGAAAATGGGGGACTTAAGGCCTATTCTGGACCTCTCTACTCTGAACCTATCAGTTGCCAAAGAAAAGTTCTGGAGGGTCACACTACAGTCCATCATGCTGTACCTGCAAGAGAGCAACTGGATGTGCTCGTTAGATCTCCAGGATGCTTACTTTCACATAAAAATTCACAGAAGCTCCAGGAGGTTCCTCCGCTTTCGGCTAGGGATCAATCATTATCAGTTTTGAGCCCTACCCTTTGGTCTCACCACAGCCCCCAGGGTGTTTACCAAAGTGATGGCAGCTGTAGCGGATCACCTGAGGCTTCAGGGGATTTAGGTCTATCCATACCTGGACGGTTGGCTCCTCACTGCTCCCACCAGGCATCTACTTTCCCAAACCAGGGATTACTTTCTGACACTTACCCTAAGTTTGGTTATCACAATTAACACATCCAAATCTCTGCTAGAACCTGTACAGGTGATAGACTACATTGGTGCCAGGATAGACACACTCCAGTGCAAAGTGTTCCTGACCTTAGAGAGAGTTCAAAACCTCAGGATGCATGTCTCCCTGATTTACCGTTCTCACCTCCTGACAGCAGAATCAGTGTTGAGGGCCCTTTAAGGGAAAGTGTTGCGAGTTTTAAAGGAAAAGATCATTGGTTTATGGTCTGACATAATGAAGGAAGAGGATACACACAGAGGTATGTAAGAAGAAGTCATATTAGACAAGATCAAGAGTATTAGTCCCCTATGAGGATTGTTAAATATATGTAAAAAGAAGATGTTAAGTTGTCAATCTCGCCTTCATTCTTGCTTGATGGGTTCGGAGCCGATCCTCGGCTCCGACTCGGCACTTTGCTAAGCTCGAGAGTCACTTTTACCAGCTCGAGGCAGCCCCATATCCCATGATGCAAGGCGGTAAGTACCCAGATCTCGTTTGCCGCTTCGCTGATGAGGTCCTCCTTTTGCCAGCTCCTGGTATGTGTTAGTTTTAAACTACTAGTTGCCCCTAAAATTTAATAATAATCACTTTTCTTTAGAATACTTTCATTTTTACTTAATTGTAAGCCCTTTTCTGACTAAAATTATTTTTCCTTCCTCTTCTTTTTAGTCAGGCCTTCATTCCCTCCCATCCCCCCCCCCTGTTAGGGTGTGTGTGTGAGAGGTTAATTATTGTTTAATTTAATCTTTAGTTGTCTGATTGGGACTGTGTGTGTGTACTGTTTTGTGTACAACCATGTCCAAAGAGCAAAGGGTCTCAGGCTTTAAGAAGTGTGACTCATGCTGTCAGAAGATGTCTCTGACAGACGGTCACACTTCTTGCTTATATTGCCTGGGACCTCTCCACCTGCAGGATTCCTGTGCAATTTGTCACTCCTTTAGTCAGAGAGTCCTGCAGGAGAGGAGAAATAAGTTGATTTTAAGGGGTCTCCTTAAACCGGAGGGCTCTCCGGCCAAATCGAGCAAGACTTCTAAGTCTTCCAAGGCCCAGGCTTCTGTATCTAAGCCGGTGGCCTCGGCTCCGACTCCTTCGGAGTCGAAATCGGCTCTGGCTGGAGCCGATCCGGTCTTGCCAAAGTCTTCGGCACCGATGGCTATCGGTGCCGATACTGCTATGGTCACCTTGGTGTCGGCTCCGACTGGCTCCGACCACCATGTGGCTCAGGCTTCGGTGTCGGCGCCGACCGGCTCTGACACTGTTACTGTTATGTCTGTATCGGCTCCGGCTGGAGCCGATGCATCGAGACTTTCATTCGGAGCCGAAAAGTCATCGGCTCCGTCTGGATCTGTGGTTTCTTCGGCTCCGATGGTTCCTTCGAGGAAGAGGTCCAGGTCCCCTTCCTTGGAACCGATACTTTCGGCTCCGGCCTCACCTCTCCTTTCGGAGCGGAGCCATCGGAGCCGATCATCTAGGTCGTCCAGGCTTTCAGACCATGATTTAGAGAGGGTGGTAAGTAGATTGTTGAAATCACAGGCACTGGCCCAGATGCTTCATAGTCCGTCTCAACAGACGACTATTAGTCCACACCCTCTTCAAGTTCCTCCTTCGACTCTACCTCAGAGTTTGGAGCTGGAGTCTTCGGGGATAGTTACTGCTATGGCTGAGGGGCAGATACCCCCCCCCTTCTGCACCCTCGGCATCTACTCTTATATTATCTCGAGACCTTCCTTGGAGGGATTCGGTGGTCGGGCTTCCCTGGTCTCCTCCGAGGGGGTGAGTGGCATCGGACCCTTGTCCGACCCCGCTCTTCCCCTTGGAGCCTCGGCCTTGGTGAGCTCGGCTCCGACATCTGCCTCAGAGCCTTCCCTTTCGGTGGGCCCGGGAGTCCCGGTTTCTTCGGAACGGGTTCTCTCGGATCTCCCTGGGAGGGGCCTTCGAGGTGATGAAGAGTGTGCTGGCCACTGGGCTCAGCCAGCAGTCTATTCCCTTAGCTCCTCCCTCTACAGTGCCTGTCGATATCTCTTCCATCTCTCTTGCTCCCGGACCTAGAGATCCACCGCCTCAGGTTTCCCCACTGGGAATAACCCCCTCTTCCGAGGACTCTCCTGACCAGTCAGGAGATCCTCCGCGCAAGAGGACTTGTAAGAGGAAACACCTAGACTCCCCTGAGTCTATCACTTCAGATACCGACTTAGATGAGTCGGAGGGATCCCCAAGATCCGCCTCTGAGGATGTCTCCTTTTCAGACATCCTAGAACTCCTAAAACAGAGGGGAAACTGGCCCTCCACAAATCCCTCTGAGGATGAGTCGGTATACCTAGAGGCGTTTGGATCTCGGCCCTCCACCTCCTGGGTGTCTCCGCCTTTCGACCCCCTTATGGAGGTTATTGCTCGAAAGGCTTGGGCTGCTCCTGACTCTGTAGAGCCAGTTCCTTCGGAAAAGCAATTCCTTACGAAAGGTGTCCCTGTTGATGCCATGGTGGTGGCGGCCGCCACTAAGAAGGAACTTGCAGATCCTTCTGTACCAGTCCATCCTCCTAATAAGGATTCTAGGACCATGGATAGGTATGGCAAGCGGATGTTCTCCTCAGCGACCTTTACCATGCACTCGCTGAACTACTTATGTCACTTCACCAGACTCCAAAGGGACATCCTTAAGGAACTAGGTGAAGTAGTGCAGGATCCTACGGCTGCAGGGGCTCAAGAGAAAATTGCTTCTCAGCTAGGAATCCTTAATTCTATAGCTAACTCCTCCATGCGACTGATATCATATGCAGCAGATGGAGCGAGTAGAGCCGCGGGTACAGGAGTGGCTCTTAGACGTCAGTCCTGGATGTGGCTCTGTAATTTTGCAGATCCCTTTAAGGCGTCCTTCACAAACTCTCCCTTTGATGGGTCAGCATTGTTTGGCCCTCAAGTGAAGGATACATTGACCAGGTGTGAGCAGGACGGCAAGACTCTTTCTGCCGTAGGGGTCCGTTTTTCCACCCCTTCAAGACCTTACCCCAAAGGACAGAAGGGTGGAAAGATGTGGTTCCGCAAATCCCAAGGAGTCACGCCAGATACACGTGGTCAGTTTACCCCTAGAGGCAGAGGGGGTAATAATAACAGACGCCGCTCTAGAGGCAGAGGGGGTCCACAAAACCAGGGAAGCAGAGAGCCTCTCTCTGACAAGCCCTTCCAGCATCCCTGAGATGTTGCCCGACTGTCCATCCTTGGAGGCAGTCGGGGGAAGACTATCGCTGTACCCAGAAGCCTGGCATTCCCTCTCTCAAGACAGATGGGTACAGTCGATTATATCTGAGGGTTACAAAATTCCTTTCGAGGAAAGTCCTTTCTCTCACAAAAATTCCCTTCCAGATGTACCACCCGCTCTAAGGGAAGTTGCAGAGTTAGAAGTATTAAAGCTTCTACAAAAAAGAGCCATTCAGCCAGTTACAACAGACCATTCAGAGCTCGGAATCTACTCAAGATTCTTTTTGGTCCCCAAAAGGCGGAGACTGGAGACCAATATTGGATCTCAGCAGACTCAACAAGTCTGTGAGAAAGACAAGATTTCGAATGGTCACACTTCAGTCAATTTTGCCCTTCCTAGAGAAGGACAACTGGATGTGCTCAATAGATCTTCAGGACACGTACTATCACATAAAAATTCACAGACGCTCCAGAAGATTTCTCCGCTTTTGGCTGGGGTCCAGTCATTTTCAATTCAGAGCCCTGCCCTTTGGTCTCACTACAGCCCCCAGAGTGTTCACCAAATGTATGGCAGTGGTCACGGCTCACCTGAGACGTCAAGGATTCCAGGTGTTTCCGTATCTTGACGACTGGCTCCTTTCAGCCACCACCAGGCATCAACTTCTTCAAGCCAGGGATTACACACTAAATCTCTGCACTCGATTAGGAATTTCGATAAACTACGAAAAATCCTCCTTATTGCCCTGCCAGTCTATTACCTTCATAGGCGCAAACTTAAACACTGTTCGGATGTCAGCAACCCTCACAGACCAAAGAATCTCAGATATACAAAGTCACGTGAGGATCATCCTTGCCAGCAAAAAGGTGCAAGCCAGAATGGTTCTGAAGGTGTTGGGACTCATGGCTGCGGCTATTACCCTTCATCCCCTGGCCCGTTTCTACATGCGTCTGCTTCAATGGATGTTGTTCACTCAGTGGTCTTACCAACAACTTCCAATGCGTCACCAAATCCTGGTGATACAAAATTGCAAGAATCATCTTTCATGGTGGATTACTTCCCCCCAGATTCACCAAGGCAGACCCTTTGTATCCCTGGCCCCGGTAGCCACTGTCACTACGGACGCCTCCCTGATCGGGTGGGGGGGTCATTATCAGGGCAGGATGGTTCATGGGACGTGGCAACCGTTCGAATACCACCTGCACATAAATGTCCTAGAGATGAGAGCAGTGCTTTTAACGTTGCAAGCCCTCAACGACTTTCTTCCCTTGGGAACAATTGCAGTTCACACAGACAACATGTCTGTAGTATGGTATATCAACAAACAGGGCGGAACCAAGTCCTACCCCTTGTGTCGAGAAGCTCTCAGACTTTGGCAATGGGCGATCTCCTCTCATCGGTTTCTGGTAGCAACGCATATCCCTGGGAAAACCAACATTCTAGCGGACAGATTGAGCAGAGCTATTCTCATGCCTCACGAGTGGTCTCTCAAACAATCTATAGTGGAGGAGATTTTTCTAGAATGGGGCCGCCCATGTTGCGATCTTTTTGCTACTCCCCAAAACAGCAAATGCCCAGACTTCTTTTCTCTCTTCCCACTGCCAGGCCATCCCCCCAGAGACACTTTAACCCAGGATTGGCCCCAGGGACTTCTTTATGCCTTTCCTCCCTTCCGCTGATTCCACAGGTACTCCAGAAAGCCACCGTTTTGAGAGCCAAAATGATTCTCATTGCTCCCTATTGGCCTCGACAAATTTGGTTCCCGTTCCTCCATCATCACCTTTTGGTGCAGCCGTGGCATCTGGACCCAGTGCCAGACCTTCTGATTCACCAATCGGGTCAGCTGCATCGGTCTATCCCTTCTCTCAACCTCACAGCATGGTTACTCCACTTCCTTCCTTAGCCAGGCTTCCTATGATCTCTAATCCCGTTAGGGATATCATAGTGGCTTCCCTAAAATCCTCTACTAGAAGGATTTATACCAGCAAATGGAAACGCTTCTCTTGTTGGGCAAAAGCTAAAAATATAGATCCTTTTACTGCCCCTGTTCAAGCAGTCTTGGATTTCTTAGCGGAAATCTTTCACGCGGGCTCTTCATCTTCCACTGTCAAAGTTCAGTTAGCTGCTTTATCAAACTTTCATGTTGGGTTTGCAGATCACAACATCATGTCCCACAGGCTTTGTAGAGCCTTTCTAAAAGGAATCTTTCTCCTGAAACCTCCAGTCAGGAGTCCTCCTCCTCAATGGGACCTAAATCTAGTGCTGACATCCTTGATTCTTCCTCCCTTCGAGCCAGCTGTTTCATGTTCCTTGAAATTTCTTTCATGGAAAACACTCTTCCTCGTTGCTATTACCTCAGCAAGGAGAGTGTCTGAACTTCATGCTCTCTCTGTTCGTCCCCTTTATTTGATCTTCCACAAAGACAGGGTATCCTTGAGAACTAATCCAACCTTTTTGCCTAAGGTGGCCTCGAAAAATAATTTGAACCAATCTATTGACCTCCCTGTATTTTTCCCTAATTACTCAAACATATCGGAACAGAAATTACATTATCTTGATGTTCACCGCCAACTCAGATATTATTTGGACAGAACAAAACAATTCAGGAAATCCGATCAGCTCTTTCTTTCTTATGCTGATAACAAGAAAGGCCTTCCTGTCTCCAAAGTGACCTTATCTAGATGGCTTTCTTCCGTCATCTCTGAAATCTATCAGCTCAGGGGAAAACAGCTGTGCTCGAAACCTAAAGCGCATTCAACCAGAAGCTTAGCCACTTCCACAGCCTTTCAGGCTAGACTTCCATTAGACACTATTTGTGCAGCAGCCACTTGGGCCACTCCTCATACCTTTGTTTCTCATTACAAATTGGATTTGGCCTCCAGGGATAGAGCCAGTTTTGGCTCTACAGTTCTCAAGAGTCTGTTCCATTGAGCCACCCAGGATAGAGGTGCTAGGGACGCGGTCCCATCAAGCAAGAATGAAGGCGAGATTGACAACTTAACATTGAGAAGTTATGTACCTACCATAACGTTCCATGTTAGTTGTCTTCTCGCCTTCTTTCTTGACTCCACCCTCCTGCCCCCTGGCCTGGACAGACCTTTTTCTCCCTACATGGAAGAATGCTTCTTAAGACCAGACAGTTCTGGTCTTCCTTACCCATCCTTCAGGTTTTTCTGCCTTTCTTTCTTCCTTCTGGGAAGTTTTTTATGCTAGGTGTTATTGCCTATAGATAACAAACGAGATCTGGGTACTTATCGCCTTGCATCATGGGATATGGGGCTGCTTCGAGCTGGTAAAAGTGACTCTCGAGCTTAGCAAAGTGCCGAGTCAGAGCCGAGGATCGGCTCCGAACCCATCAAGCAAGAAAGAAGGCGAGAGAAGACAACTAACATGGAACGTTATGGTAGGTACATAACTTCTCATTAGTATTTATGATGCTGATGAATTCTTGGGCAGGCTGACCATTGGTGGTTTAAGTCAGCCAGTTTATTGATGGATAGCTGACGTTTCCCAATGTAAAGGTGTTGAGGTCAACTGAGGTTTAAGGTAAGGTATTATAGCTATTCTGAACAGTAGTGAACATAGGTTTTCTATATCTAGTTAGCTAGCTATAAAGTGGTAATTTATCTTGTTTAGGGTGATTTGGTCCCCTAAAGTTTTGATTTAGGATCCTGCATGAGGAGTCATTCATGAGATAATGATTTCTTTGACAAATACTGATATGACTTTACAACTGACAGTAGGTCTGAAGACATCAAACATGTTAGGGTCTAAACCCAGGAAGAGAGGTAGTGGTTTCATTACTCTGAAATTATGTCTACGTAACTATGCATAAATGAATGTATCCAAGTTGCTGGTATTTCTTAGGTTTGGGCATTTCTTGTTAACAAGAATCCAGAAATTGTAGTAAGGGAGGTGTTAACACCCAGATCAGCAAAACAAAATGTATATTTTCCAAAACAAAAAGCTCTTTGGAACTAAGCCACAGCTAAATAACCCCACCCCTACACGTTATAGCTAATTTAGATCACAGTAACACTGCATTAGAAAACTCTTCGTTATTTAAATACCTAAGAATTTTGGTAGAGCCATCTCTTAGCATCTACTTAACACATAGAAAACAATAGGAAAATATAGATTAATCCATTACTCTTCTGGGCTGCAAAATCCTCCCTTTATTTTCAAATACACTAGAACAGCATTAGGCAAAGGCAGTGTACTAGGCAATAGAATATGGACTCCCCCAATAGCATATATCACTAACACATTACAAAAAGCTAAATGGCACCCACTTAAAGATCTTACATGCTGTTATGCTTCCAAATTTTCATTCCTTGGCAGTCAAACTAATGAGGGAATACATGTTCAGCAACCTTAGAAATCAAAGCCACCCAGGTTCTACCCTACAGGCTCTTAAAACTAAACTTAGGTGTTGTTACAGGTGGAGAGGATGTTATTTACATATGCATTGTAGTTTTCAATGTTATTGAAGCACACTTTCAACGTTCTGAGTTTTCAATGTTTTGGGATTTAGATGTTTTAGTCTCACTGTTATGAAATTCAACGTTATGAAGAAGACCCAGCCTCAGTTCCCCTGTTCTGCCTGAATTAATTCAGATCTTGTTTTCTGCCTGTCAAACCAGATGTGTTTACTGAGAGCTCCATCCTTTTTCACAGTAAGTGAAAGATTATTGACCTCTTTCCTCTTCCCTTTAGTTTAGTAGTTAAATTATTACATGTAGTATGTATTATTTAGTTTTAAAATTTAGACTAGTTAACAATGTTTTTTGGTGTGTAATTTCACAGAATTTTCAAGTGCCTTTCGTACTGTTCTCGTAGGTTGATAATTATATAAAACATTTTGTTAACAATATCTAGGTGTATATTACCCTATGATAATGATAGAAATAACTTTAGATAAGTTTCTTGACGGTGTTGTAATTTTTCAAAACCTTTCTTTTCTGATGTCTGAGAAGTCCACCGGATTTAAAAAATGTTCTTCCTATCGGCATAAGATTCCACCCCAAGGCACACATTTCTTAAAGTGTAATGCTTAGGACCTTTCCACTTGCAGAACATCTGCAGTATTTGTGCCACCTTTGGCACAAAGGCTCTCCAGGGAAGAAAATCAAATCTTATTCTTAAAGGACTTCTTCCGCCTCAGGCTTGTCCAGAATGCCCACAGATTCAAAGGCACCCACCACCTCTCTTTCTGCTGATAAGAAGGGAGAAGGGAGTCCTTCGACTGCTCCTTTTTGGCATTTACTTCTCAAAAGTCAAGGCCAATGTCAGTGGTCTCTAGCTGACTAAATTTGCAGATGATCGCAAATTAAGAGCTGTCATTGAATCTCACACTAATACAAATGTTTTCCAGGAGGGGCTGCCACAGACAACATGTGTCAGAGCCCTGGACTAAAACTAAATGCCAAGAAATGCATAATAGTGTCCTTTGGGAAGTCATCTATTCCTTGTAACTATCATATTGACAACACACCCCTTAGAGTAGACCTAGTAGTCAGGGACTTAGGGACTCACATAGATAGTAATCTAGCCTTTGATCATCACATGTCTACAGTGGTGAGGAAATCATTCTATGTTGTGCAACTTGTAAACAAAGGTATGACATCTAAGTCCAAGGAAGTCATTGTTCCACTGTATTCAGCATTCATCAGGCCCGTCATTGAGTACAATGCCCCTTTGGTATGTACCTAACCAGGCATATTCACCAACTGGAACTTCCATAGAGGTTCCTCACTAAAAGCGTACAGTGCGTAAGTAATATGTCCTTTGCAGACCACCTCAAGGCCCTATCCCTGTATTCTGTCTCCTACAGGCTTTTGAGAGGAGGTATGTGCCTGGCATACAAAGCATTGTCAGACCCCACTCTGATGGACCTCTTGCATGTCCACAAAGCAAACAGCACCAGAATTAACTGTTCTAAAGACTTTAACCTTGCCTTTGATATAAATAGGACCTGCTGGAGAGATAGGTATGTATCCTAGAGTCTACCCCATCTATGGAACAGGCTCCCCATCCATGTGAAGCAGAGTTCCTTCTTAACCCAATTCAAGTGCAGGTTGGACAATTAGATGGGAAGCCAGAGGTTCCTCCCTGGTTTGGCACTTATGTCTCTAATGGACACAGGTAACCTGTAAATGGTTCATCTCCCAGCCCCATGCTTAAATTTATCAAGAACTTGTCAGAGATTTGGAATGCATGGCTTGGCTTAAAAAGGCCCTTGTGGTCATTAGCCTAGGAAACACCTATGAGAAAAAGAGACAGCATGATCTAAGGAAAAAGAGAGAGAGAGAATTACAGAGATAGAGACAAGTCAAAGGAAAAGCATAAGGAGAAATAGTCTGAAAAAGACAGGAAGAAAGGATAGACAAAGCTAAGAAAAGGTCTCCGAATTCGATTGCTGTTTTAGGTCCAGCACCAATGCTATTGAGGCAATCAGATCCTACTGCAGCCAGGATCTGAATTCCCTTCCCGAAAACTACATTCTCTCTGGAACCAATAAGACACAGTTTTCACTCCCCGATACTTCAGAAGCTACTATGAAGACCTCCATCAATAGCTCCTTTTTCAAAGTCCTTTTGATCCAGTAGAAGTCTAACCAAAATGGATGTCGACTGTATGATGAGAATGTTTCTGAGGACACAGATTCAGCTGTGAGTCCTCCCTGCTTCAGCCTGGAGGAGAGGACCAGGATCAGACACATCAACATGAGCCATAATTATTCCACTGCCATCTCCATTTCTGGAACCGACCTTTTAGGTCCCAACCCCCATACCCCCACACACACACACACACACACATACCACCACCACCACCACCATAGCAGCACTGGATCCAATAGCCTTGGAGACTTCAGCTGTAACTTCTTCCCTCACTTTCTCAACATAGTTGCATTTTGCATTCTGGTCAAGTAGAGTTCCAGAGCAGAGGATCAGAGTTGGGGCCACAATGGTGAAATTGACTCCAAAGTTTTCGGAGTTGTCTCCACTCCCTCGGTGCTTCAGCTCTGGATAGCTCGGTTCCGATGTCCTCTTCAGAGCCATCTGCTTTTGGAGTCAAAATGGCTAGTGATTTTGCTGGTATGGATGGTTCTTCCTCAACTCCATTGGTGGAGTTGAATTTTGAGGTTATGGAGAGGGTTTGGCTGGACCAAGAAGACTGGTGTGTGAACAGAGTTCGGCTCCATCCTGAATCCTGCTGGACCCTGTACCTTCTTCTTCTTATTTGGGTGGACAGGGACAGACAAAACCAATTAGCATCAAGACTGCTCGGGTTTGAGTTCTGTATATGACTCAAGGGAGTCTCATTCAGAGGCCCTGAGGCACATTTCCCAGAGCAGTAGTTGCAAGATTAATATAGCCTCCTCTCCTGAATCTGACTTAGATGATGAAGAAGATTCCCCCAAGAGCACCACCCGAAGATGTCTCTTTTGGAGACATTCTGAAACTGATGAAACAGAGGGGGGTAATGGTTCACAGAAGCTCCTCCTGATGAGTCAGTGTTTCTTAAAACTTTTGGGTCTGGCCCTTTGATGTGCTGGGTGGGCCCACCTCCTGATGCCTTGCTAGATTTCATCATTCAGAAGGCTTGGAAGGAACCTAATATGGCAGAACCTGTCCCAAAAAAGTAGGACAAGATTTTAGTTGCCCCTAAAAATAGGAAATATTAGTCCAAGGGCCACCCAGTAGATACTATGGTGGTAGCAGCAACCGTGTAAAAGTAATTGTTTGAAGAAAGTTCCTCTGTCCATCCCCCAAGCAGGGAGTCAGGGATATTGGACAGACTAGGGAAATGGGTGTATGCTATAGCAAGATTTGCACGCTGAGCGCTGAACTATTTAGCACACCTGATACTCACTCGAGGCACCCCTTAAAATGGAGAACATTGACATCTGTGCAGTGACAGAGACCTGGTTCAAGGCTCCATAGAGCACCCCTGCATTACCAGACTATAATTCATACCACACCTTTCGGCCACCTAACCTGGACCGAAACACTAAAGGCGGAGACATGTCCATATTCATTAAGGATATCCACAACTCCAGGCTAGTTGCCCAGCATAATGAATCTGAGATTATCCAAGTGCAACTAACTCTGGGCAAGACCACAACCCAAATTGTAGCTTGCTACAGATCCCCCACCATGCCCCAGGATTCCCACTATTCATTTCTTGATGCACTCGAAAATATTAGGGTACATTACCAACATGGGAAGCTGGTGTTCCACACCAGAGGTCAATTCCTCAGTCAGATCTGACCACAAGCTAATCACCCTAGACATCCACATCCCACCCCCACCCCCCATTAGGGAAACCACCGTAAAAAATTTCTCCAAAGCCAACTTCACGCTTCTTAAGACAGAAGTGTCAAACTTCACAACACCCATGCAGACGGACAATAGAGGTACGGCTGCTGAGTCCTACACAAATGCACGTTATAAGCACTTACACGAATGCATGGATTGTGCAATCCCTAACAGAACGAAGATGCTGTCCTCCAAAAAAAGGAAGCCAATCTGGTGGTCCCCTGCCATAAACAAACTCTACAACAGAAGAAAGAAACTGTTGCAAAAAAGAGTAAAATCCCATGATTGGAGGAACTCCCTGTCCAGCCTCAGTAAGAAGCTGAGAGCCCTCATAAAATCCTCCAAAGCTAGTTACGAAAACAAAATCGCCACTGATTCTAAAAACAACTACAAACCATTCTATAGCTATGTCAAGAATCTTAGTGGCAAGACTCAGATCTGCTCTGAGTTACAGCACCACAGCACTAAATATACAGAACGAACTGATATTGCCAACATCCTAGCAGATAGGTTCAGTGCTAACTTTACCCCCCTCTCATCCCCTAAAGGGCCCATCTCTATACCGGAAGAATGCAAAATTCTTGTAATCACAGCTGCACAGGTAAAAAACACACTTCCCAAAGCCAAGAACACAGCATCCATGGGACCTGACAACATCCCAGGCTGCATTCTACACGAACTACAGAACGAATTGGCACCCCACCTAAGTACCATGTTCAATCATAGCCTCACTTCAGGCTTTGTGCCCACTGAATGGCGCACAGGGACGGTTATCCCACTCCACAAAAGGGGGAACCACCACAGACCCTGGGAACTACCGCCTCAGTAGCCAGACGAGCCTGGTTTGCAAGGCTATGGAACATATCATCATGGAACTTATAAACAATGACATTGGTAATCTCCAAACTCTGGACCCCACCCAGTTCGGGTTTGTAAAAGGCAGACAGTGTCTCCTAACCCTGATAGACTTCTTTGAAGCGGTCACTAAAGCCGTAGATGAGGGTAAGGTGGCTCCCACAGCCTATCTAGATCTCGCCAAGGCTTTCAACACCATCCCCCACTCTGGAATTATAGATAAACTCAGTAAACAAGGTATAAATCCCTATATCACAAGATGGGTTACCAACTGGCTGACTGACAGGACCTACGCTGTGAAAGTATCAGACTCCAAATCCGACTTCAGACCACTGACAGTTGGAGTACCACAGGGTTCAGTCTTGGGTCCTCTCCTTTTTGGTATCTACTTCTCTGAAGTACAGGCTAACACAGAAGGTCTTTGGCTAACGAAATTCGGAGATGACTGCAAACTAGGAGCCATAATTGAAATTCCTAATGATATGGACATCCTACAAAAAGTCCTCACTGAGACAGCTGCCTGGTGTCAAAGCCATGGCTTCAAGCTCAATGCCAAAAAGTGCATTGTCATCCCTTTTGGTAAAAACTCTGTACCCATGAACTACCACATAGGCGGTAGTCTACTTAACACTGAAAGTGTGATAAGAGACCTTGGGACACAGGTGGACAGTAGTCTGTCCTTTGATAATCATATTGCCACAGTAGTCAGGAAATCCTTCTACGTGGCACACCTCATCACAAAAGGTTTCTTATTCAGGTAAAAAGAGGTCCCATTATAGAATACAGTGCCCCTTTTGGTATGTACCTCACAAGACATTTACAACAACTGGAAAGGCCACAGAAATACCTCACAAAGAGGATTACTGGCCTCAAACAGATGCTTTATGCAGACCATTTCAAAAAACTCCAGCTTTACTCCATTGTATATCGCCTCCTCAGAAGCGATGTCTGCCTAACATACAAAGCTATGTCAAACCCAGAGCTGTTAGACATGCTCCACTTAAAGAAATCCAAATCCCTCCGAGCTACACGCTCTAGGGACCTAAACCTTGTCACCACAATAAACAGAACATGCTGGAGGGATAGATTCCTGGCCCAGAGACTTCCCATACTCTGGAACAAACTACCTATCTATAGCAGACAAAGCTACTCATTAGCACTCTTCAAGAAAAATCTTGATGATTGGATGGGAGATAGGAAATTCATCCCGGGGATCACAGCTGTGGCTTGCTTGACAGGGCCACAGGAAAATAATTTTCTTGGGTGGCGAAAGCCAGGGTACCTTTTTGGCTAGGCTTATATAAGCTCTAGGGTCAATAGCCTAGTACCTACCTATGACACATTTCCAAAGAGACTTAATCAAGGACCTTTCCAAGTCTGTTTTGGATAGCTTATGCACAGATCAGTGGGCACTCAAATGTATGCCCTACAATCTTCCTCTAATGTAGCCATGAGACTGTTATTTAATGCGTCTGATGGTACATCAGTGACAGCTGGCACAGATATTACCATGCAACTTCATGTCTGGATGCAGATATGCGATTTTGCTGACTGCTTTAAGACATCCTTCTTAAATGCCTCCCTTTGATGATTCCACTTTGTTTGGACCAAAAGTGAAAGAAATGCTTACCAGGAGTGAACAGTTGGTGAGACCTTGTCTGCTGTAGGAATTTTTTTTTTTTTTTTTTACTCCTCAAAGATCTTTTTCTAGGAATCAAAGAGGAGCTAGGAAAATGTATGTCAAACAGACAAAATTCCAGATGGTCATGGTAAAGTCTATTCCACCTCTATTAAGGAAGGATGATTGGACGTACTGTGTTGATCTCCAAGACGCCTAGTATAATATCAAGATCCAGAGGCAATCCAGGAGATTCTCTATTTCCGACTGGAAGATAATCACTATCAGTTCAGAGTACTGCTGTTCAGTCTCACCACAGCCTCTCGGGTATTCACTAAGATAATGGCAGTTTTGCAGCCAGAGATAACCTGTTATGAGATCCAGGTCTTCCTTTATTTAGACGACTGGCTTCTAAGTGCTTTCTTTGACCTCATCTTCTCCACACACTCTGGTTTCTAGATCCCACTCCTGGATTTTCTCAGTCACCCATCTGTGTTTCTTCAATTTTAACAATTGCCAGAGATGCCTGGCTTTCTGCCCCAGTAGTCCATATAATCTCTTCCTCTCAGATGGATTATACCAAAAAATTTACAAAAGTAAATGGAAACATTTCCCCTGTATGGGCCTCTTCAAATGGATTAGACCCTATTTCAGCCCCTTTACCAGAGATTTTAAAGTTTCTTTCTGAACCTTGTTTGACAGGCTCTAGTTACTCTACAACCAAAATCCAGATAGCTGCTATTTCAAATTTTCGCAGAGGACATGATGATTCTTGTGTTGGTTCTGTTAAAGTGGCCAAGGCATTTAGTATAGAATCATTCTTATTGAGACCCTCAGTTCATGTTCTGGCCCCAACTTGAGATATTACATCTTTCCTTCAATCCTTGACCCAAAAACCCTTTGAACAGACAGCTTTGTCAGATCTGAAGCATCTCTCTTGGAAAACTATCTTTCTGATTGCCATTACATCAGTAAATCGTGTGTCACAATTACAAGCACTTTCTTGCACACCTCCATTTCTTATTTTTCATAAGGACAGGTTCTCGTTAAGGACAAATCCCTCCTTCCTTCTCAAGGTGACTTCAGAATCTAACCTGGATGAACAAATTCATTTGCCTGTGTTCTTTTCAAACTTTGTTAACAAAGCAGAATATACTCTTCATACCTGAGACACATCCATAGACAACTCAGGTTATACCTACACCATACTTCAGAAGATCTGACCAATTGTTTATATCTTTTTCCAAGCCAAAGCTGGGACATCATGTGTCTAAAGTTACAATCTCAAAATGGTTAGCTGATTACATTTTCTTCATTTATAAGTCTAAAGGGCTGTCCCAACATTATAAACCTAAGGCTCTTTCTACGAAAACAATGGCAACCTCTGCAGCATTTCAAAAAGAGTACCTGTTAGCGATAAATGTGCAGCAGCAACCGATCTACAACTCATACCATCTGAAGTAGGAAACTTCATATGATCATCAACCTGTGGGTATCGGATTCAACCTGAATCCGAGCCGGCAGCTTTTCAAGCTAGAGATCCGAGCTCCAAGCTCCTCCCCCTTACCCATAATGCCCTGCCACATCCTTCCCATCCCCAGATCTCGTTTGCCGTGGCTGTATCAAGCACGGGTTTCTCGAGCTCCTAGCTTTAAGCGATCTGTAAGTTTATAAAATCTTATTAGTTTTTGTGTGTGTGATCGGTTAACTCCTTAGTTTAAACCTCTCTACCATTCATTTTAGTTTAAAGCTTAGTACTCCCCCCTTTTTCCCTCTTAGATGTTTGTGTGAGGTGCGTGTGTGCGGGATAATGGCCGAGGCCTCTAAGGCCATAAGCTTTCCCCAGCGGATGGCCACACTCAGTGCATCCTCTGCCTGGGGGTTTTGCACTTGTCTTTGGGCTGCCAAATTTGTGCAGCTTTTAACCCCCAGGCCCTGAGGGATAGGAGGAATAAGCTGATTCTGGCGGGTCTTCTACCCTTGGAGTCGGCTTCCTCCTCCTCTCCCTCAGTGGCTACAGTCGCGGCTGCAGCTGTTCAGCCTGTTTTTCCCTCTCCCCTGGCTGGGACTTAACCTCCCATTGCTTCTCAGGGAGAGAGGGACTCTAGGAAGGAGAAGAAGGAGAGGAGAGAGAGAGAGAAAGAGAGGGAGAAAGATAGGCATAGGAGCCACAAGCAGCGGGCTGACTCTGCCCATTCGGCCCCGCCTGCCAAGCTGCTCTCCTCACCTCAGAAGATTTCCGGGCCTTCCTCCCCTCGGCTTCGTTCTCCACATTTCTCACCGGAGCCAGAGGAGGAGGCCCGACCATCTTCGAGGTCGTTGCGGTAGCTCTCCCGGTCAACTTCAGCGGCCTCTTTTAGGTCGACCCGCAGTCTCTCCGATGCTGATATGGACCGGATGATGCGTCATTTTCTCCAAACCCAGATGCAGATGAGAGTGCTGCTGCCTCCCCCCCTTTTTCTCCTTCTCCGATCCATTGCTCCCAGGTTGCAGTTCCTGACCAATGATGGCATAAAGTCATATAGAATATATAGTATGCATGCTTCCTTTGGACTAATTTACCTGTACAATAGTCCAGCAATGCTTTAGTCAGTCATGTCAAAGTGCTGGCTGATGTCTAGTATCCATTACTATTCTGTTGAGATTGTCATCCTTTTCACCAAAAAGAAAAACAGTAAGGTCAAGGGAATATAAACAGCTTTTTTGTCACCTCAGGTTCTTTTATCATATCATTTATTTTCAGTGTATGACATATCTTTTTTTTTTGTTCAAATAATTTTATTAATTTTTTCGAACAAATAATAATAAACTTTTACATTTCAAGCAAGAATACATTATAATTAACTATTTACAAAATGTACAAATGGCCTCAAACCACATATGTAAAAAGGAAAAACATCTGAATTACACAAACAAAGAAAGTTGCATATTCTTGAAAAGGTCTTTATACGTCTTTCTTCACTTAAGAAGGTAAATTTGTGTCTGTTTTAAGTGTCTCAGTAAGGGAGAGAACCTTCTCCCAAGGATTATTAATCCATTTCTTAGGGAAGATTCTCATTTCTTTGACTTGAATTTCCAATAATGCTACATCTTTCAATAGAATTAGAAAGTCGTCAAAGGTTGGGATGGAGGAGGGCTTCCATTTCCTTGTGATGCATTTCTTAGAAACTGCCATTGTAGTCCAAAGGAGATAAAGGTCTTTGTTTTTCTTAGCAACAGACTCATTTATATTCAGAAGAATTAGTGACTTTGACAAAATAAAGGAATCTGTAAAAATGGCTTGTAGAAATTCACCAATATCTTCCAGAATTTCTTAATATGGGTACATTCATACATAATATGAGACCAATCAGCATTGCATTTTAAAGAATATCTCCAACAAGTCTTGTCATAAGAATTATTGAATCTAGCAATTTTGTTAGGTGTATAGAAAGCTCTGTGCAGAATCTTCCACGAAAAAAATTTCCATATTTGTATCTTGGAAGTTAATTTAGTAGAATATAATAAACTAGTTTTATTCTCATTTGATAACAATAAAGGATGTTCTTTAGTGAGAAAATTCCAAAACTTCTGATTTAGGAATGGCTTTGTAATGAATAATAATTTTATATAATTCTGAAGTTAAATATGTCCAATTAAAGTCTCTATATATTACTTCATGTAAAAAAATATGAGTTTAGGAATGGATTTAAAGGAAGCGTTATCTATTGTTCTGCATAAATCTTGAGCATATGGAAGTAGAGTGCTAATAGTTAGCCAGTCTGAGTTTGATAAATCAAATGCACTAATTAACCTACTTACTTCCATGACTATGAAGTTTTCCATACAATGCTACCAGCAAGTAAAACTTTTTGTTTCCCATGTATTAAGAGAATTTATAGGAATGTTGTTGAAAAAGTTTTTAGTAATTTTAAAGGGGATTAATAACTGTAACCATAGTTTAATATCAATATTATTGTTTTGAAAAGCTCCGGAAAGTGTTGTAAATATAATTTATATAGTTTAGGTTGGTGGGTTTAGTAGAATTATATTGCAAATTTATACAAATAATATGCCAGAGTTTATTAGTTTGTTCATTCAATTGTAATTTTTTTATTAATTTACTTTCTTTTAGGAATATAATAGTATGTAAAGTTTTCCAAGCAGAGGAGAAATTTGGATCAAACCAATTTATTACTGTTTTGAAAATGGATGCCTTAATATAAGATTCTAAATCAGGAAAGTTAATTCCTCCCATTTCCCAAGGTCTAATATGGTTTAATAAAGCTATTCTATTCTTTTTTGTGTACCAAAGAAAATTTATAAGGATTTTATTTAATTCTTTTAAAAGCTTTTTTACTAGGAATAATAGGGATAGCTAGTGCAATGTAGTTTATTTTTGGGAGTAACACCATCTTTATTAACTGCAACCTATCTTAAAATGTTAAATACAGTTTATTCCATTTCCCAACTAGAGATTTTAGGGTGTTCACAATATTATTATAATTAGTAGATAAGGTTAATTCTAAATTTTCGCACAATACAATCCCCAAGTAATTTAAAGAGGAAACCTGCTTCCCAATTATTTGTTTTTTGTTAGTATTAGAGTTATTTTTTTATTTAACAATATATGATTTGACTTAGAACTATTGACTCTTAAGCCTGAGATATAATAGAAATTTTCAACTAGTAAATTTAGTTCAGTAATGGACTCATCTGAGTTATCTAAAGTGAGTAATATATAGGTTGGTTCATAGGTTGATACTAGGCTATCTGCCCCAGGGCATTTACAAGCCTAGCCAGAGTGTGTTTAGCTTTCGCCACCCTTCTTACATTAGTTGACTGTGCCTCTGTATAGTAGGTCACAGAAGATAGCCCATTTAAGGTTAGTTTACCGTGCCTCTGTCAAGCAGTGACACAGAAGAGATCCCAGGGGTAAATTTACAATCTCCCATCCAAACGTCAAGATTCTTCTTGAAGAGGGTCATTGAGGGGCTCTGTCTGACATGGATTGGGATTTTGTTTCAGAGTGACGGGAGCCTCTGGGATATGAATCTGTCCCTCCAGCATGTTCTATTTATTTCTGTGCTGAGGTTTAAGTCACTGGAGCGTGTAGTTTTGATGGATTTGGATTTCTTGAGGTGGAGCATGTCCATTAATTCTGGGTTGGACATGGCTTTATACGTCAGGCACAGATCACCTCTGAGTAAGCGGTAAGCAACTGAGTAGAGCTGGAGTTTCTTTAGCCTAACTGCGTAGGGCATCTGTTTGAGTCCCTTGATCCTCTTGGTGAGATACTTTTGGGGTCTTTCTAGTTGTAGCAGGTGTCGGGTAAGGTACATCCCAAATGGGGCATTGTATTCAATTATGGGCCTGATGAGTGATTAGTAGAGGGGCACAATGACCTCTCTTGATGTAGATGTGAACATCTTTGTGATAAGGTGGGCTATATAGAATGTCTTTCTAACCACTTTGGCAATGTGATTGTCAAAGGAGAGATTGCAATCTACTTGGGTCCCCAAATCCCTAATTACTTCTTCTGTACTTAATGGATTACCACCTATGTGGTCATTTGTGGGCACTTTGTTTTTCCTAAAGGGGATGACTATGCACTTTTAGGCATTTAGCTTTAGGCCATGGCTCTGGCACCAGTTATCCGTCTCTGTGAGACCTTTTTGGAGGATGCTTGTGTCAGCCGGCGAGTCGATTATGGCCCCCAGTTTGCAGTCATCTGCAAACTTTGTCAGCCATAGTCCTCCTGTGGTAGCCTGTACCTCAGAGAAATATATACCACACAAGTGAGGTCCCAGGACTGAGCCTTGTGGGACGCCAGTTGTAACTGGTTTAGAGTCTGACATGGCACCTGCAATTCTGACCATGTGGGTTCTATCCCTAAGCCAGTTTGCAACCCATCTTGTGACACAGAGGTTGATATTTAAGCTGGTGAGCTTATTTATGATGCCCGAGTGGGGTATTGTGTCGAAGGCTTTTGCAAGGTCAAGGTAGGCTGTGTGGACTACCTTACCTTCGTCTATGGCCTTGGTGACTGTTTCAAAGAAATTGACCAGGTTAAAGAGGCAAGATCTGCCCTTAACAAAACTGAATTGGGTAGGATCCAGTGTTTGGAGGTTCCCAATGTCTTTGTTTATGAGTTCCATGATGATACGCTCCATAGCTTTGCAGACCAGGCTAGTTAGGCTTATAGGGCGATAGTTTCCGGGGTCCATTGTGGCACCACCTTTATGGAGTGGGACCACTGTTGCTGTACGCCATTCTTTGGGTACATATCCTGTTGTAAGGATGAGACTGAACAGTGATTTTAAGTGAGGGTTCAGTTCTTCTTGCAGCTCATGAAAAACGCAGCCCAGGACACCGTCCGGTCCCATTGATGCTGTGTTTTTTGCTTTGGAGAGGGCAGCTCTCACCTGTGCATCTGTGATGTCAGGGAAGCTACACTCTGTTGGGATAGTCATTTGCACATTTGGTGGGGGGGGGGGAGTTTGCACTGAACCTGTCTGCCAGGATGTTGGCAATGTCTGTGGGTTCAGTGTATTTTTTGTAATTTTTCACTAACTCAGAGCATTTCTGGGTGTTTCCACCCAGGTTTCTGACATAACTAAAGAAAGCCTTGTGATTATCTTTAGCATCTTGTGCAATTTTTCTTTCGAAGCTAGCCTTAGATGATTTTATGAGGGATCATAGTTTCAGGGATTTTGGTCTATCATGTAGTAGCTTCCTCCTTCTGTTGTACAGCTTATTTATGTCTGGGGTCTACCAGACAGATCTCTTGCCTTTGGAGGAGTGTGTCTTAGTTTTATTTGGGATAGCACTATCCATGCATTCCTGTAGGTATCCATAGAATGCGTTTGTAAAGGATTTTGCGGTTTGGGCCGTATTTTCCACTGGCCCTGGGGCTTTGAAGGATTCCACCTCGGTTTTGAGAAGTGGGAAGTTTGCTTTTGAGAAGTTTTTGACCGTGGTTTCCTTTGCTGGGGGTGGGGACGGGATATGGATGTCCATAGTGATTAATTTATGGTCAGATCTTACCAGTGATGGGTATACCTCTGGTATGGAACATAGAGTCCCCATGTTGGTGATGATCAGGTCCAATATGTTTTCCCCTCTTGTGGGAGTGGTGACCAGTTGTTCCATAGCATTTGAGTTTATAAATTCTAGGAACCATTGGGCTAGGGTGCTGGGGCTTGAGTAGTGCTCCCAGTCTAGGTTTGGGTAGTTAAAGTCACCCAATATAATAGTGTTTGGAGAGACCTTCATATTCTCCAGTGTCTTCAGGAAAGCCGAGTGGGGTTCCTGAGTTTGGGAGGGGGTCTGTAGCAGGCTACAAACTGGAAGGCAGTTTTGCCCACTGTTAGTTGCACATGGATAGTCTCAGATGCTTCATGCAGTGCCACTAGCCTGGATGTATGGGTATCTTTGATGAATATGGATAATCCCCCTCTTCTTGTGGTTCAGTCCGAGTTTTGGGGCCGAAAAGCATGGTATGAGGTATAGCCTGGTAGTGCTGGGGTGCTCTCGGGAGCCTTGAACCAGGTTTCTGTTACTGCACAGATATCGATATTCTCCATACTGAGGAGAGCCTCGAGTGCGTGCATCTTGAGGTTTTGACTTCTGGCATTGAGCAGCATTACCCTTAGTTTCTTTTTCCTTTTGTTGTCTAAGGAGGTGGGTTTGTCTTTTGAGCCTTGCCTAAAAAAGGCACTATGGTGGTGGCAAGAGCCTTGGCCAGTATTCGAAAACCCAGGGGTGACAGGTGCAAGCCATCCCTAGCGAAGCAACGTG
Source organism: Protopterus annectens (assembly GCF_019279795.1). Lineage (NCBI taxonomy): Eukaryota > Metazoa > Chordata > Ceratodontiformes > Protopteridae > Protopterus > Protopterus annectens. Next base: position 272,192,748 of record NC_056726.1, on the reverse strand, counting down.
GCTTGTCAAGCATGTCATCCCAGGCTGACAGACACTGGATCCCCTTTGAGTAACACCAATACTTTAGCCAGTTATTGAAATTGATCATTTTGTCTTTATACTCTGGTATCATTCTTGGTGAGGGTAAGATGCTACTCAAGGTCAGGGTCATACCGGCCTGGGCCACACGATCAGAGAGCTCCTCTATGTCTCTTTTCATGTAATCTAGGGAGGTACGTCTCAGGTCATTCACACCAGCATGGACAATGACGGAGTCATATTTGTACTTGCTTTGGAGTGACCTGAGTGCTTGTGTTATGTGGCGGATCCTGGCACCAGACAGGCAGCTTACAGTGACCTTCTCCTTGTTCAGCCTGGTGAGAGGGACGTCAGTGTGTCTGACAATAGAGTCACCTATTACAAGTGTATTAGGTGTGTTGTTTAGCCTTAAGGGCTGTGACTGGGTGGCACACTGACTTTGTGATACATGGGTATTGTTGTGGGGTAGCAGTTGCTTGGATGTCTGCTTTGGAGGTCTCTGTTGCTTGGGCAGATTTTTATTTAGAGCCTCCGAGTATGTTTGTGTGTGTTTATGTGTTTGGTTTGCTGTTGCGATAGGTCTATGTGAGACTGGATTTGTGGTGTGTGTGATTACCTTCTCCTCCAGACTGACCGTGCCAGTACTATGTTGAGAGAGCTCAGCCTCTAGTTTGGCTATATAGTTGCATCTCTCACATATATTAGAGCTTGTTGGGAAGAGGAGAGGGTGGTCTGTGTACATAAGGCAGTTGTAACATTGCCTCAAGATTCCCATATTCACCAGCTGGACTGGAGAGTAAACCTGAAACTGACTTTTGGACATGCCAGAATAGTATAAGGAATTACTTTTTGACTTGGATCAAAAAGGACCAATAGGGAGCCAAGTACTTAAAGGGAGTATAAGAGGGTGTAGTGCTTTAGTTTATTAGTGCTTACTTATAAGACACTTATCCTAGCTATTGCTGGGTTTTAGAAGGAAAATAGAGTGCTTACTTTGAGATTTGGAACAGTTCTAAGGGAAAAAGTGAAGAGCAGACTTTGTAGAGCCGGGAATAGTTTAAACCTGATTAAGCGGCGCTACCCGATGCTACGCTATGCGCAAAAACACGGAAAAGAGGGTTTTAAGAGAGGGGGATCAAGGAGTTTGGAATTGACCCAAAATGGCCAATAACACTATAGTTTCTAGGCAGTAACCACTCCCACAGGGGCAGGCAGGCTGTTCAGTGTTTACCACTGCCACTGATGAACACAGAGACTTCCCTTTAGCCCAAGCAAGCAATGGCCTCCAAGAAACTTACACACAGTTCAGAACAGCATCGGCAAAGAGCATTATTTTGTAATTAAAATGGTCAAAAATGTTGATGCCTTTAATTTTGGGATTAAAACAAATTGCTGAGGAAAAAAATTATATTGCTAATGCAAACAACATTAGAGACACAGGACATCCCTGTTTCGTACCCTTAGTAATTTCAATAGCTTCTGATGTAAACAGACCTAATTTTACATAGGCCAATAGGCCAAATTATCTTTATAGATATTTTTCATAAAAGTAATACATTGTATAGGGAAATCATACATTTGTAGAATTTTAAAAAGATAATTCCAATTTAGAGAATCAAAAGCTTTTTCAATGTCTAAAGTGACCACTAGGGCCTCACATTTGTCTGTATTTAAAATGTCTATAATGGTTAAAATTCTTTAAATGTTATCATGGGTATGTCTGTTATAAATAAAACCAGTTTGATCATCACTTATGACATGAATGAGTGATTTTTTGAATCTATTAACCAGTATAGACATAAGAATTTTATAGTCATTATTAAGCAGTGAAATTGGTCTATATGAGCTACATAAGTTGGGATTCTTATTTTCCTTTAATATGGGTGTGATCAAGAAATATCTCCATGAAGGTGGAATTGTGCCTTGAGAATGTGTTTCATTTAGTGCTTTTTGCATGATTGTTATAGCAGAAGCTGGAAATAATTTGTAAATTTCAATAATGATTCCATCTATACCTAGAGCTTTATTATTTTTACTTTCTTTAATTTTCTCATTAATTTCTTTGAGAGTAATTTGTTTTTTTAATGTTTATGATTAAGCTTTCTGGTAATTTGTTTAAATTTAAGGAATCCAAGTATAAGTCTAAATTGTTATGATGTGGATCTTTATTATTATAGTGTTTTGTAAAATGAAATTTAAAGGCTTCCAAGATGTCACGTATGTCTGAGATTTTTTATCATTTTTGCCTTCATGGATTATATTTGTGATATTATCATCAGTAGAGTGCCTTTTTTAATCTCATTGCTAAATTATGCATATATTTGGAGAGACAGAGAAAGAATTTAGTTTTAATTTTTCTAAGGCCAAATTGGTTTTATGAGTTAGGATATCATTGTATTTTTTATTTAATTCCCCAATTTCTTTTTTTTTTTTTTGCGGCTGGATCTGTCATGTCCTTGGAGCTAATTTCTATAATTTGTTTTTAAATATTAACTAATTCTGATTCCCATTCCTTTATTTTGTTATTACACCAAGTAATACTTTTGCCATAAAGAAATGCTTTTAGGGAATCCCATAAAATAACTATATTTATATCACTAGTATAATTTGTATCTAAGAAGTATTGTATTTCTAAGTCCAGCCATGGTTTGAACTGTTTTAATTTAGTGATGTAGGCCAGAATTCTTTTGGTGAAAGTCAGTCTTTTATAGTCTGTTTGAAATTCAAGAATGAGTGAGTTATGATCCAATAAGGGTCAAGGGATTATAGAGTAATATGATGTTTTCATTTTTAAATCTTGTGATATAAATATTTTAGCAATTCTTGTTTGGGTATTGAATCTATGATCACTATGAGAAAATAATAATGAATTATCATTCTTAAGACTAAAAGAGTCTAGTAATTGCAGATTATCTATCCACTTTTTAAGAGTTTTCTCTGTAGAAGTAATACGGACAGGTCTTTTATTAGTAGTCTCCAAACTATCTAGAATGCAGTTAAAATCCCCTCCCAAAATTAAATTACCCTTTGAAGTTTTATTGATGAGATCTATATGCTTTTTAACTGTTCCTACTCCCATACCCGGGAACCAATATAAGTTCACCAAAGTCCAAATTCTGTTGCTGAATCTTATTATTACAATTGATATAAGACCATCTTTGTCTTCATAGTTGTAGATAACTTGAGAATGGTGACATTTTTCCTCCATAATGTTAATACTCCTCTTTTTTTTAATGTAAGATGAATTAAATGACCTTAGAAATTCATTTGGTTTCCAAATAAAGTTATCATTAGTTTTAAAGTGAGTTTCTTGCAGAAATACCAATTGTGCTTTATTTAGCTTTAGATATTTAAGTAAGTTGGATTTTTTTTCCTTGGGTTATTTAAACCATTGACGTTTAAAGAGAGTAACACAATACCCATCTTATTTATTTACAATTGAAGAGTGTTTGTAGTGGAAATAGTGACAAGAAATTGTGTTATTTAATTGCTGTGTAACTTCCATAGATTTATTAAATCTAATAGTCAGATTATTGAATCCTTTTGAATTATATAATTTAGAATGTAATGGAGGCCAAAAAAAAAAGAAAACATATGTATGGTAGATAAGCTCATATATATGTACAAACAGATACTTAAAATAACCTTTTAACAAACATGGAATGAAAAACATCCCTAATCTGGCAAAAGTAAAGAATTCAGACAGATTAACCCTCATTACTGAAAATAGACCTAATTATAATGAGAGGTTAGAGACTCCATTTTATGATACTCTGTAGAATGTATAATAAATTATTCATGAGCATAAATAACTATTTTAACACAATAAGACACATGAATGAATGTTTATTGTGGAAAAATGCTTAATATAGAATTCTGGCTATACAGTTTCTCACACTTAACATTTATGTGTGATATATCAATTACATAGTTTCATATTGAACAAGTATTTGTATAGTACAGCTAGAACATCATAAAAGGGTGTTAAGATGGTCCTATTTCCTTCAGTCACTAATGGATCCCTATAGACCAACAATTTCATTCAGTGTCTGGCTTATATGATACACCATAGCCTGTGTTGTAAGATATATTATCAGTAGTATCAATTATAAGCCCAGGTTACTGCTTTTTTATGGCAACTTACTTTTATAATTTTTCTTTTCCTTTGAATTGAAGATCTAATGACATTTAATACTAGTCAATAGTATCCTATAATGCCTTCCATTACTCTATCCAGCATAATGGTGATTCTTCAGCTTTATCTAGAGACAAAGCTTATTAATCTTATGCATTTAAAATTGTTTTTTTTTTCTTTTTCTCCCTTCCTTTTTTATTTAATAGCAAATAAGTTCAGTTTTATTTATTACCACAACTAGGTTCAGAGTGAGAGGAATACCTCTTTTCAAAGCCCTTCTCTACTGAAATGTTTTATCTAATTTACTCAAGATTGTGTCACAAAAGTGTGTTTATTATAGAATCTCATTTTCATTTAGTAATATTTGGGAATTATATCATCTGCTATCTGTAAGTAATTTTCAGGGCATTAGCAAGCAAATGCTTACTTCCACAACTCTTAACCTTCTGCAGTACGACTAGAGAGAAGAAAGTACCAGTCACTCTCCCCACAAACAGTGAACCAGATTATTTTCTAAAATATCTACCTTCACCCGAGTGAAGTAGCTTAACAGCAGAAGTCATAGTAGTCTGAGGGTAAAAAAAACCCCTCTAGTGCATACAGTTGCTATTAGAAGACAACTTGCATACAAGAGTAAAACATATTTTATTTATTACATTTCACAGTATTCCAAATAGAAAATTAATTTGTCACTAATTAGGAGTGAACCCTAATCAGTTAAAGCATGTGATTAAATATCTGTTTTCTGTCCAAAAATAAACAAGAGTCACAGGGTCAAGATTTGCAAACATATAATATTTAAGCAGAAAATCCAATAAATTTTAATGCTGCTTCGCATTAACAGATCATTGACAGTAAAGTGTACTCTAAAATGATGCCACCCCTTGAAATGAGAGTGAGATATCCACTCTGTCATGTTCTTAATATTAGAGGCTTTCCAACATAGTTTGTTCTCCAAAGGGGGAAATCTACCATGAAATATGCAGTCCTCTTACTTTAGATTAATTTGTCTAAACGAAGAAGCATACATAAACATATTCTCAGCTATGGGCTTCACACCTGCAAAGCCAAAGTTATAGCATAATGCTTCAGTTATAAAATTTCTCAAAGTACATGCTACAATAGATGAACGAAAACTAGCTGAAGCCTAACACATCTTTATTCACTTGAACATGTAGTTGTTTCCCAAATCATTACAAGTCTTTCCTTATTACTAAACTGGTTATGGTAAAATACAAGGACCATAAGGTCACATTCTTATTTTATTTGTTAAGCAGGTTATGTGTAATCCATGTCAATCTTTGAATATATCTTATCAATGAATTATTGTTAGATAATTCTGCTTTACTCTCTATATCCATATGGACTCAAATGTATGTACAATATTTAATTTTAAATTTATTATCTGGATTCCCTAGCTAGTTAACATAAGTATAATGACCACTGAATATATGTGATGACAGATAAATTTATCCTAAATGCATTCATGTATCTAAAATTTCCTTGCTTCATAACTCTTGAAACGTATTATGTTCATCAAAGTTAAGCAAATTAAGAGATCTGTCTCTTTAAAGCAATGAGGAAGTACATAGGAGCAAGTACAAATATTTCGCTAACATGTTTCCCTTCAGTCTCGTATAAGAAGTAATGAATGACAGGACGAGATTCCCTCAATATTTAGAAATAATATCCACTGGGTTAATGTGAAGGAGATGTGAATACACAGAAGGTTATACAGAAAGAGATTACCCACACTATACAAAGAGGTAAAGGAAGTGCATAGGAGCAAGTACAAATACGTCGCTAACATTTTTCCCTTCAGTCTCGTATAGGAAATAATGAATGACAGGACGAGATTCCCTCAATATTTAGAAATAATATTCACTGGGTTAACATGAAGAAAGTGTGGAATACACAGAATGTTATGCAGAAAGAGATTACCCGCACTATACGAAGAGGTAATGTGAGTACATGAAATGTACCTATTAGACATCATCATAGCATTCCGCTTACCCTTCATGTTTTGTTACTGCATCTAGCAAAAAGTTGTGTGTTAAACGAAGTACTAATAGAACCTAAGGGCATGTAACTTGAGTGTGTGGGAAAGAAATGTGTATTCTGTGTTCAAATTAATGTGATGAGCATATTTGCATGCTCGCGGGTTATACAGTGATAGCTGTTCACAAGTCTTGAGTTAAAAAAAAAACATTTTGAAGAGGGGAAAAAAACGTTTAATTGAAAAAAAATCAAAACTGCGCTTGATATAATGATTCCATGGCTGTTACATACAATCAAATTTAACCAAAGGACTTATTTAATTATAAAAATAATACAAAAAATGTATGCTTAAATTCATAAGCCATTTATCAATGAATTACTAATAAGAACAGAAATCCTATGTAGACTCACTGTTAAGTTTCATTGTTCAAGTAGTTTTATCAGTCATCATTCCCAAACATCACATTTCTAGCTTTACCCTTCCCAATTAATGTGAAAAGCAAGGTCAGTTAAACTATTGTCATCAGACTGTTGTATATAAGTTAACAAATAAACCTGAAGTATTTATATGAAGTTAATAACTATAAAGAAAGGAAATTAGTAAATACCTGAAAAATAATTAGATTATACATACTTTGTTATGTTTAGCAAGAATTTATAGTTTTAGTTGATTCTTTGAGAGAAACAGTAGAAGTAATACTTTTTGTATCAGTTCTTTGCTTTTTTTTTCTTCACATCAATCCACGTATTTTTCTCAGGGGATCTTTTCAGTGAAGTAGATGAAGACCAATCCATCTCCTCTGGAACTGTCATTATATTATTGTTTTTGGTGAAAGTAATTGCTTCCTCAATGTCATTGAATGTCCTCATATCATTTGAAAAGAAAATCCTTATTTTTCAGGATATGCAAGTTGGGCTTTTATTTTGTTTTGCTTGAGTAGCTTCACAAGTGGCCAAGCTTTTTTTCTCATTTCCAGTACTCTAAAGGAATAATCATTATCAAATCGGATTATGTTCTGCTTATACTTCAGTGGACTTTTCCTCCAAGCACATTTAAGAGCTAGTTCTTTGTCAAGATAAGAGAGGAATTTTACTCCAATAGATCTGGGTGTGGAAGTAGATGATGAAGGAATAAGTTTCCCAATAGCTCTATGAGCTCTTTCTATACCATAGAAAAAAACCTCAGCTTTGGCCGGCTAAGAACTTGCTATATTCAACTGGACGTATAAGAGAATTTAAGTACCTTTATCTGCTCCTTTTTTTTTTTTTTCAAAAAAATACAGTATTTAAATTGATTTTAACTGTGTGGAAGGAATATTAGCTGAACTGGAAGTTAGTCAGTGTTTGCTGAATTTTGTTATTTGCTAGTAATTACAGGTGTGGGGGTAGTCACATTCTTTGATTTCCTGTCCTTGCCTATTTAAGTGGTACAGTGTGAAATATTTTCTGCTTAAAAACCTCAGCTTTGGCTGGCTAAGAACTTGCTATATTCAACTGGACGTATAAGAGAATTTAAGTACCTTTATCTGCTCTTTTTTTCCCAAAAAATACAGTATTTAAATTGATTTTAACTGTGTGGAAGGAATATTAACTGAACTGGAAGTTTTCACTCTGCTCTTCAGTTAGTCCCACCCACCCATCCTCCCTGTTTTTGTTTTGGTGTTAATCTTAGTGGCCTTGCAACTGCCCGCCCCTCTTGTAAATTTGTGTTTGGATACTCCTTCTGGGCCCATCTCATTTGCTCACTCAACTGAGTGCAGTGAGATCATATTCTGATTTCAGGCACTCCTACTTTGTACAAAGAGAGCATCTGGGAAACAGAAAAAAAATTTAAGCTTGTTTCCTGCCTTTCCTGTTAAGTGGTATAGACTATTTGTAGGCTTCTGAGCCCCCAAGCCCTTCTGTGTTGGAGGGAAGCCTTCTAGCTTAGGTTTTTTTCTTATAACTAGCCAGTTTTCTAGTTTCAGCACTCAAATCTGTTTCTTTGATCTCAGCACTTGTTCAGAAAAAAAAAAAATTTCATCTGCTTTTACTGTACTTGTGTTTCTACCTACTTTTTTTTACTTTTGCATCATCTTAAAAGTACTCAATTGTATTTATTACTGCTTGGTGTAACTCATTCTAAGCATTTTGGTTTAAACACTTGGGCTTTGGACCAGTTGTCTTGCACTGACAGGGTTTGTGGTCTGCACTGTAGTGGCAGAACAGGTAGCTTACATCCTTCTAGGTTGGGAACTGCTGATTGAGGGCTCAGTGTCTGTTATTCTAAAAGTGTATTCATTCTGGTTTAAGCACTTGGGCTTTCAGTCCAGTTATTTTACATTAAGAGGGTTCGTGGTCTGCACTCTTGTGGGAGGAGAGGCTGGACTCTGCCCTTCTGAGCTGGGAATTTCTGGTTGAAGGCTTATAGTGCATGCATATCTGAACTGCTTCTTACTGAAGTTGGTGCGCCTTGTTTGCTGTGGCATAGACTGGATTCGGGCCTGCTGGATCTAGCTTTGTTTGTGTAACTTGAGCAGTAATCCAGGCATTCTCTAAAGTATTCAATTGTATTTATTACTGCTTGGTAGTAACTTGATTAAAGTGTAGCTATCATTCTAAGTCTTTTGGATTAAGCACTTGGGCTCCAGACCAGTTGTTTTACATTAGGAAGGTTTGTGGCATGCACTGTGGTGGCAGGACAGGTAGCTTTCATCCTTCTAAGTTGGGAACTGCTGATTGAGAGCCCAGTGTCTGTTATTCTTAAAGTGTATTAGTTCTGGTTTAAGCACTTGGGCTTCAGACCAGTTATTTTACATTAAGAAGGTTTGTGGTCTGCACTCTTGTGGGAGAAGAGGCTGGACTCTGCCCTTCTGAGCTGGGAATTTCTGGTTAAAGGTTTATAGTGCCTGAATATTTGAACTGTATCTTACTGAAATTGGTACACCTTGTTTGTTGTAGCATAGACTAGATCCAGGCCTGCTGAATCTAGCTTTGTTTATATGCTTGTTGTTTGTTTGCTTGTTATTTCCCTGGAACGCTAATTCCACCTAATACGCGGCTTCTCAGTGCTTCTGTGGATCACTAGTGATATCTGGATTGCTTACTGTACTTATTTCCTTGTTTCACTTGAAAGAAAGTTACTGTTTGTCGTTTTTGCATTTAAGTTACCTGTAACACATTGCACTTAAGTTACCTGGCACTTGCTCACTAAAGCAATTATATAAGTCAGCACTAAAAATTAAAAGCACTACACCCTCACTCCCCACTGGCCCTGGTTTTCAATTATTAAGGAATTCCCAGTATTATTCTAGCATGTCCAAAGGTCAGTTGTCAATCTCCTCTCCGGTCCAGCTGGTGAATCTGGGAATCTTGAGATAATGTTACAACTGCCTCATGTACACAGACAACCCTCTCCTCCTCCCAACAAATTCCAACACATGTGAGAGATGCAACCATATAGCCAAACTGGAGGCTAAGCTCTCTCAACTCAGTACTGGCATAACCAGTCAGGAGGTGAAGGAAACCACACTCACTACAATTCCAGTCTCACATAAACCTACCACGACAGCAAACCAAACACATATTCACACAAAAACATACTCAGAGGCTCTAAATAAAGATCTTCCGAAGCAGCAGAGACCTCCAAAGCAGACAACCAAGAAGCCGCTACCCCAAAACAAAACACGTGCAACACATATCTCACAAAGCCAGTGTGCCAAACAGTCACAGCCCTTAAGACTAAACAACACACCTGATACACTTGTAATAGGTGACTCTGTCGTCAGGCGCACTGATGTCCCGCTCACCAGGCTGAACAAGGAGAGGGTCACGGTGAGCAGCCTGTCGGGCGCTAGGATCCGTCACATAACACAAGCATTCAGGTCACTCCAAGGCAAGTACAAATATGACTCAGTCATTGTCCATGCTGGTGTGAATGACCTGAGACGAACCTCCCTGGACTACATGAAAAGAGACATAAAGGAGCTCTCTGAGCATGTAGCCCAGGCCGGTATGACCCTGACCTTGAGTAGCATCTTACCCACACCAAGAATGATGCCATTATATGAAGACAAGATGATCAATTTCAACAATTGGCTTAAGTACTGGTGTCATTCAAAGGGGATCCAATGCCTGTCAGCTTGGGATGATATGCTCAACAAGCCACGATGCTTCGCTAGGGACGGCTTGCACCTGTCACCCCTGGGCTTTCGGATATTGGCAAAGGCTCTTGCTACCCCCATAGTGCCTTTTTTAGGCAAGGCTCAAAAGACAAACCCACCTCCATAGGTATCACAAGGGATAAGAAACTAAGAGTAATGCTACTCAACCCCAGAAGTCTAAACCTCAAGATGCACGCACTCGAAACTCTCCTTAGCATGAAGAACATCGATATCTGTGCAGTAACAGAAACCTGGTTCGGGGCTCCCGAGAGCACCCCAGCACTACCAGGTTATACCTCATACCATGCTTTTCGGCCCCAAAACTTGGACCGAACCACAAAAGGAGGGGAGTATCGATATTCATCAAAGATACCCACACCTCCAGGTTGGTGGCAAAGCACGAAGCATCAGAGACTATCCATGTGCAACTAACAGTGGATAAAACTGCCTTCCAGTTTATAGCCTGCTACAGACCACCCTCCCAAACCCAGGAACCCCACTCGGCCTTCCTGAGAACACTGGAAAATATGAAGGTCTCTCCAAACACCATTATATTGGGCGACTTCAACTACCCAAACATAGACTGGGAGCATTACTCTAGCTCCAACACCCTAGCCCAAAGGTTCCTAGAATTTATAAACTCAAATGCTATGGAACAACTTGTTACCACTCCCACAAGAGGGGAAAACATACTGGACCTGATCATCACCAACATGGGGACTCTATGCTCCAGACCAGAAGTGTATCCCTCACTGGTAAGATCAGACCATAAACTAATCTCACTGGATATTCACATCCCGACCCCACCCCCTGCCCAGAAAACCACAGTGAAAAACTTCTAAAGCAAATTTCACACTCCTGAAAACTGAAGTGGAATCCTTCAAAGCCCCCGGGCCTGTGGAAAATACAGCCCAGACCGCAGAATCCTTTATAAACGCATTCTATGAACACCTTCAGGAATGCATGGATCATGCGATCCCAAATAAAACCAAGACCCAATCCTCCAAAGGCAGATGTCCTGTCTGGTGGACCCCAGCCATAAACAAACTATACAATAGAAGGAGGAAGCTACTAAATGATGGAGCAAAATCCCAAAAAGGGAAGGCATCACTGATCAGTATTAGCAAAAAACTACGGGCACACACAAAATTGTCTAAGGCTAGCTTCAAGAGAAAAATTGCACAGGACACTAAGGATAATCACAAGGCTTTCTTTAGTTATGTTAGGAACCTGGGTGGTAATTCCCAGATATGCTCAGAATTAGTCCAAAATGACAAAAAATATACCGAACCCACAGACATTGCCAACATCCTAGCTGATAGGTTCAGCGCAAACTTCTCCCCCCCCCCCACTAAAAGGGCAAATATCTATCCCAGCAGAGTGCTGCCCCCCTGACATCTCAGATGCTCAGGTAAGAGCCGCCCTCTCCAAAGCAAAAAACACAGCATCAATGGGACCAGATGGTGTCCCGGGCTGCGTCCTACATGAACTCCAAGAAGAGCTAAACCCAAACATAAAACTACTGTTCAATCTCAGCCTTACTACAGGATATGTGCCCAAAGAGTGGCGTACAGCAACAGTGGTCCCTCTCCATAAAGGTGGTGCCTCAACAGATCCTGGAAACTATCGCCCCATAAGCCTGAGTAGCTTGGTCTGCAAAGTTATGGAAAGGATCATCAAGGACCTCATAAATAAAGATATTGGGGACCTACAAACACTGGATCCTACCCAGTTCGGCTTTGTTAAGGGCAGATCCTGCCTCTTAAACCTGGTTGATTTCTTTGAAACAGTCACCAAGGCCATTGACGAGGGGAAGGTGGTCCACACAGCCTACCTGGACCTCGCAAAAGCCTTCGATACAATACCCCACTCGGACATTATAGATAAGCTCACCAGCTTAAATATAAACCCCTATGTCACTAGATGGATTGCAAACTGGCTCAAGGACAGAACCCACATGGTTAGAATTGCTGGAGCCATGTCAGACTCCAAACCAGTTACAAGTGGTGTCCCACAAGGCTCAGTCCTGGTGGGACCTCTCTTGTTCGGTATATATTTCTCGGAGGTACAGGCCAACACGGAAGGACTGTGGCTGACCAAGTTTGCAGATGACTGCAAACTGGGCGCCATAATCGACTCTTCAGTCGACACAAGCATCCTCCAAAAGGGCCTCATAGAAACAGACAACTGGTGCCAGAGCCATGGCCTCAAGCTAAATGCCAAAAAGTGTATAGTCATCCCCTTTGACAAAAACAAAGTGCCCACAAATTACCACATAGGTGGTAATCCATTAAGTACAGAAGAAGTAATTAGGGACCTGGGGACCCAAGTTGATAGCAATCTCTCATTTGACAACCACGTGGCCAAAGTGGTTAGAAAAACATTTTATATAGCCCACCTAATCATGAAGGGATTCACATCTAGATCAGGGGACGTCATCGTGCCTCTTTACCCATCCCTCATCAGGCCCATAATTGAGTACAATGCCCCTTTTGGGATGTACCTTACCAGACACCTGCAGCAACTGCAAAGACCCCAAAAGTACCTCACCAAGAGAATCAAAGGGCTCAAACAGATGCCATATGCTACCCGGTTAAAGAAACTCCAGCTCTACTCAGTGGCATACTGCCTGTTCAGAGGCGATCTGTGCCTGACGTATAAAGCCATGTCCAACCCAGAATTACTGGACATGCTGCACCTCAGAAAATCCAAATCCCATCGAGCTACGCGCTCGAGAGACTTGAACCTCAGCACTGAAATAAATAGGACATGCTGGAGGGACAGATTCATAACCCAGAGGCTCCCTTCACTCTGGAATAAAATCTCAGTCCAGGTTAGGCAGAGTCCCTCATTGACTCTCTTCAAGAGGAATCTTGATGCGTGGATGGGAGATCGTAGGTTTACCCCGGGTATCACTTCTGTGTCACTGTTAGACAGAGGCACAGTATACTAACCTCGAAAAAGGGCATAGCAAAATAAATTTAAAATGGGTGGCGAAAGCCAAACACATTCTGTCTAGGCTTATAAATGCCCTAGGGCAGATAGCCTAGTATGAACCTATGAACCTATAAGAGAATACTTCTTTTATATCTAGGAAGTCAGGTAACCAGGAATTAAGAAATTAAATAATATCACCCCCTTCAGACTTCTCGGGTAACCAAAAGATTCTTACATTAGATCTCCTTTCTCTATTTCCCAAATCATCCATTTTACTGGTAAGCCACCTACTCTGTTGCTGAAGAGATTCACCTTGGACCTCCTCCTCTCTAAGCCTTCCATCTATATCAGACAAGAGACTATTCAATGTTTAATATTTTGGTTAGATGTTGCCGTAGTAGTTCTTTAAAGGTTTCAGATTGTTTATGACAACTTTCTCTTAGATTTACTAAGTTGTCCTTGAAACTGTCCATTTTCAAAGATAACTCTTGTAAAGTAGAGGACATTAACTGGATTTCTTTCCTCAGAGTAGCTTCTGCATGAGAATTCTTTGAACCACTCATGTTCCCTAAACAGCTTTAAACTCCACTATTTCTGAGAGGAAATGTTTGATGAATATATTCCAAAGTTGGTATATTGGTAGTAAAGATGATAAGGAACATTGTTTAACATTTTTTTTTCTAAAAAAAATAATTATTTTCCTGTTATTTAAAGTAGTTTTAAGGAGCTCCAAAAAGTGCTGTCTTCAAACTGCCATCCAAGCTCCACCCCCACCAATATGTATGACATATCTTATGGTAATGCAGTCCTTGTCCCATACTTGAATGAAGTGGAGTAGTCTTTGATGATTCCCTTCAACATGCTTTTATAGTACCATTTTACTGGAACCTATTAGGCTTGCATTTCTTTATTCTTTGTTTGGATATTTTAGTACAGTCCCTTAGTCCCTTCACTGTACCTTTATATTTTCTTATACTCTAAGCAGTAATGGAGCTTTTTCGGTGTTCCCCATCTTGCTTTAATCAAATGTGCAACTATTTTTAAACCACATATGCTTGCATTTTGGTGAAACAAGAGGGTTATTTGTTAGAGACACACCACCTCAGACTTTTTGCGCAGGTTTGGGTGTGGCTTTGATGAGTGGCAGTGGCTACTGTTAAACCTTTTTGAAGAAACAAAGCTGCATTCCAAGCCAAAATTAGGAATGCCCATAAAACCTGGGCACAGTTGACAGGTCTCCCAGAAGCTTGTACCATTTTATGACTTCAATAATGCCTCTCTTTAGTTAATATTTCAGTTTAAACTTACATAAGGCAGACCTCTCAGCTGTCCAGAATTTTGCAGAATGTCCCTATCTTTGTGTCATATTTTTGCCTGTTCCTCTTAAAATGTTTTGTCTTCTGGCAAATAACTAAGGATTACAGTCAGTAATGCAAGACTTGTTCAGCAAATGCAACCTGATGCAAAACATGTTTTTTTTTTCCCCATTAATTTTTAAAGAGAATTAGATCAATGCTATTGATAAATAAGATGTTAAGTTGTCAGTCTCGCCTTTATTCTTGCTGGATAGGTTCGGAGCCAATCCTCGGCTCCGACTCGGCCTATACCAAAGCTCGAGAGCTATTTACCGGCTCGAGGCCCTCCCTATATCCCACAATGCTAGGCGTCCAATACCCAGATCTCGTTTGCCGCTTCAGCTGCGAGGTTGCGTTTTTACCGGCTCCAGGTCGAATAAAACTTTTTTACTAAGTTTATTTAGATATAAACAGCTAATTTCTTGTTAGATATTTCTCCTTTAGTGCCCCCTTTCTTATCCCTTGAGAAATCTCATTTAGAAACTCTCTTTGCTAGTAGTTTTCAGAGTTTTTCCCCCACCCCTCCCCCACCCTTTAGGGTAGAGTTAAGCAGTATTATTACTCTTATTACTACTATATTTTGTAGAGTTAGTTCTAGTGTGTGTGTGTGTGTGTGTGTGTGTGTGTGTGTGTGTGTGTGTGTGTGTGTGTGTGTGTAGTGTGTTAGGCACTAGTTTCTTTTTTCCTTGGTACCCTGTTATAGTGTTATTATGTCTAAGGATACTATGGTCTCAGGTTTCAAGAATTGTGACTCGTGCTGTCAAGAAGATGTCTCTGACAGACGGTCACACTTCTTGTGTGTATTGTTTGGGCCCCCTACACCTGCAGGACTCTTGTTCGGTCTGTCATGCCTTCAGTCCGAGAGTCCTGCAGGAGCATAGGAACACACTTATTTTCAGGGGCTTACTTAAGCCTGAAGGGTCCCCGACTAAGCCTTCGTCGGGTAAACCCTCCAAGCCCGCCAAACCATTGGCTCCCTGTTCGGAGCCGTTGCCGAGCGGAGCTGCTGCCTCCTCATCGGTTCTGGCTGGAACTGACACTTTGAGATCTCAGTCGGCTCCTGTTGTAGTGTCAGAGCCTTCTCTGAGCTGAAAATGCTCGAGATTTCCCTCTTTGGAGTCTGTTCGTTCGGCTCCGAAATCTCCATTACTACAATCGGAGCGGAGCCATAGGTCACATTCTTCTCGGTCATCCAGGCTTTCTGATCACGACCTTGAGAGGGTGGTCAGTAGACTCCTAAATTCGCAGGCACTTGCCCAAATGTTATCTAGCCCTTCTCAACAGACTGTGGCTATCCCTACATCTTCTACAATTCCTCCTCCGACTCTTCCATTATGCTCGGAGCCGGAGCTCATTGGGGCTCGGATCGTCAGTACGTCGGAGCCGATACCACACATTTTGGCTCCTTCTTCGGCTCCAATCTTTTCATTGGTTCCGGGTGCCGAGACTCCCTTGTCGGCTCCGAGGGGGCGAGTGGCATCGGACCCTTGTCCGACCCTGTTCTCCCTCTCGGTGCCTCGGCGCAGGTGAGCTCGGCCCCGACATCGGCCTTGGAGCCGTCACTCTCGGTGCCGGAAGGAGTTCTCATCTTTTCGGAGCAGAGACCTTCCTCTCTGCCTGATAGGGGCATCTTCGAGGTCATGAGGAGCATACTGACTCCTGGGTTGGACCCACGATTGTCTCCTTCGGCTCCTCCCCCCATGGTGCCTACGTCGGTCTCTGTTCACCCTCCTGACCCCAAGCGTGGAGAACAGACGCTCCAGGTTGCCCCATTGGGTGTGTCTTCCTCTTCCGAGGCCTCCCCTGATCATTCAGAGGAGCCCCCTTGGAAGAAAAAATGTAAGAGGAAACATGTTGACTCCCCCGAGTCAGTCAACTCAGATACCGATTTGGAGGATTCGGAAGGGTCCCCAAGGTCCCCCTCTGAGGATGTCTCCTTTTCAGACATCCTTGAGATCCTTAGGCAGAGGGAGAACTGGACTGCTCTCAACCCCTCCGAGGATGAGTCGGTGTACCTGGATGCGTTTGGTTCTCGCCCCTCCCCCTCCTGGGTGTCTCCGCCTTTCGACCCACTAATGGAGGTGGTGGCTCGGAAGGCGTGGACGGCCCCGGACACAGTGGAACCAACTCCCCGTAGGCCCACAAAGTTTATACAGCCCCGTCCGACAAACAGTTTCTTATGAAGGGTGTCCCGGTTGATGACATGGTGGTTGCAGCAGCCACTAAGAAGGAATTGGCTGATCCTTCTATCCCTGTCCATCCACCTAATAAAGAATCTAGGACAATGGACAAGTACGGGAAGTGGATGTTTTCTTCAGCGACCTTTTCCATGCGGTCGCTGAACTACTTGTGCCATTTCACCCGCCTTCAAAGGGATATCCTTAAGGAATTGGGTGATACCCTTCAGGATCCGTCTGCTGCGGGGTCTCAGGATAAGATTAACTCCCAGCTGGCAACCCTTAGCTTCATAGTTAACTCCTCCATGCGGCTCATTTCTTATGCAGCCGATGGGGTGAGTAGGGCCGCAGGCACAGGTGTAGCCTTGAGACGACATGCCTGGATGCGGTTGTGCAACTTTGCTGACCCCTTCAAGGCGTCCTTCACCAACACCCCCTTTGATGATTCAGCTTTGTTTGGACCACAGGTGAAGGATACACTTACCAGGTGCGAGCAGGAAGGCAAGACTCTCTCTGCCGTGGGAGTCCGTTTTTCTACCCTATCTAGACCATACCTGAAAGGTCAGAAGGGTGGAAAAATGTGGTTTTGCAAACCCCAGGGAGTCATGCCTGGCGTACGTGGCGAGTTTCTCTCCAGGGGCAGAGGAGGAAACAATAATAGACGCCGCCTAAGGGGCAGAGGGGGTCCGCAGAATCAGGGTAGCAGGGAATCTTTCTCTGACAAACCCTTCCAGCACCCCTTAGGGGCTGCCTGACTGTCCACCTTTGGAGGCAGTCGGGGGAAGATTGTCACTGTACCCAGAAGCCTGGCAACTCCTCACACAAGACAAATGGGTATGGTCTATCATATCCGAGGGTTACAGAATTCCCTTTGTCCACACCCCTGTACAAAGAAACAGATCCCTTCCAGATGTCCCACCCGCACTAAGGGATCAAGCAGTACTGGAAATTTCAAAACTGCTAAAAAAGAGAGCCATCCAGCTAGTTCCAGCAGACCAGCAAGGATCCAGAATTTACTCCAAGTTCTTTTTGGTACCGAAAAAGATAGGGGACTGGAGACCCATTCTGGATCTCAGCAGACTGAACAGGTCTATATAAAGAACAAAGTTCGGATGGTCACGCTTCAGTCCATTCTACCCTTTTTGGGTCAGGACAATTGGATGTGCTCTATAGACCTTCAGGATGCGTACTACCATATCAAAATGAACAGGCGTTCCAGAAGGTTTCTCCGCTTCTGGCTGGGAGCCAGTCACTATCAATTCAGAGCCTTGCCCTTTGGTCTCACCACAGCCCCCAGGGTGTTCACCAAATGCATGGCAGTGGCGACGGCTCACCTGAGATGACTGGGATTCCAGGTGTTTCCATATCTCGACAACTGGCTCCTTACTGCTTCCACCAGGCATCAACTTCTGCGAGCCAGGGACTATACCATTCAGACTTGCTCCGAGCTAGGTATATCAATAAATTTTGAAAAGTCTGCATTGTCGCCTTGTCAATCTATAACATTTATAGGCGCAGAAATAAACACAAAAGATCTGTCTGCAAGACTTCCTCCAGACAGAGTATCAGACATTTGCCAACATGTGCAAGTACTACTAAAGTGCAAGATGATTCAGGCCAGATTTGTCCTAAAAACATTGGGTCTTATGGTGGCAGCGATCATTCTAGTCCCCCTGGCTCATTTCCACATGCGGATCCTTCAGTGGATGCTTTTTTCCCAATGGTCCTTTCAACAGCTCCCAGTGTCCCACAGAATAATGATCACTCAAACATGCAAAGACCACCTGGCTTGGTGGATAGTCTCCCCTACAGTTCTCCAGGGCAGACCGTTTGTTCTTCCTTCTCCTGTTGCCACGGTGAACACGGATGCCTCCCTGATCAGGTGGGGGGGGGGCATTTTCAGGGCAGGACTGTCCAGGGAACTTGGCAACCCCTAGAATACCACCTGCATATAAACGTCTTGGAGATGAGAGCGGTACTTTTAGCATTGCAAGCTCTTCAGGACTCTCTGCCTATCGGGACTATTGCAATTCAAACAGACAGTATGTCTGTAGTGTGGTACAGCAACAAGCAGGGCGGAACCAGATCCTACCCCTTATGTCGAGAAGCACTCAGACTGTGGCAGTGGGTGATCTCTTCCCAACGGTTTCTGATAGCAACGCACATCCCCGGGAAGTCCAACGTCATAGCAGACAGGCTGAGCAGAGCCATTCTCACGCCTCAAGAGTGGTCTCTCAATCAGTCAGTAGCGGACAAGATTTTCCGCAGATGGGATCAACCTTGCTGCGACCTTTTCAAAACCCCTCTCAACAGCAAGTGCGAAGACTTCTTCACTCTATTCCCCCTCCCCAACCATTCCCCCAGAGACGCTCTAGTCCACGATTGGCCCCGGGGTCTTCTGTATGCATTCCCTCCATTACCCCTTATTCCCAAACTGATTCAGAAAGCGACCGCTTTGGGTTCCAGGATGATCCTCATTGCCCCTTACTGGCCTCAACAAATTTGGTTCCCGTTCCTGCATCATCTGTTGGAGCAGCCCTGGAGTCTGGACCCAGTGCCGGACCTGTTGGTCCATCAGTCGGGTGGACTGCACCAAATCCCTTCAGTCTCTCAACCTCACAGCTTGGTTGCTCCACTTCCAACCTTAGCCAGGCTTCCGCAGATTTCTCAGCCAGTTCGTGAAATCATCCTTTCTTCACATAAATCTGCTACCAGAAAAACCTATGCTAGTAAGTAGAAACGTTTCTCCTGCTGGGCAGAGACCAGGAATATAGATCCTTTTACAGCCCCTGTCCACACTGTTCTGGATTTTTTGGCAGAGCTTTTTCGAGGAGGCTCTTCTGCCACCATTAGAGTCCAATTGGCTGCCATCTCTAATTTTCATGCTGGACTGTCAGAGACAAGCATCATGTCCCATAACCTTTGTAAAGCCTTTCTCAAAGGAACTGTATTACTCAGGCCTCCAATTAGAGATCCCCTGTCTCCGTGGGATCTGAACCTTATATTATCCTCTCTGATTCTACCTCCCTTTGAACCTGCGGCCTCCTGTTGTTTAAAGTTACTCTCCTGGAAGACTCTCTTCTTAGTAGCTATCACCTCAGCTAGAAGAATGTCGGAACTTCAAGCCCTCTGCATTCATCCTCCCTATCTTGTTTTTCACAAGGAGTATAGAACTAACCCTTCCTTTTTACCCAAGGTTCCTTCTGAGACAAACCTGAATCAGGCTATTGAGCTTCCTGTCTTTTTTCTTAACTATTCAAACAGAGCTGAACAAAAGCTGTTCTTTTTGGATGTTCACAGGCAATTACATTTTTATTTGGATAGGACAAAGCAAATTAGGAAGTCAGACCAACTCTTCCTGTCTTATGCTGAGGGCAAGCAGGGCTTGCCAGTGTCTAAAGTATCTTTATCCAGATGGCTGGCTTCAATCATATCCTTCATTTACCAATTAAGACACAAAGAACTCCCCGTAAAACCAAAAGCTCATTCCACCAGAGCGTTAGCCACGTCGGTAGCTTTTCAAGCAAAGCTCCCAATGGAATCTATTTGTGCTGCAGCCACGTGGGCCACTCCTCATACCTTTATTTCTCATTACAAGTTGGATTTGGTGTCCAGGAATCGGGCTGAGTTTGGTTCCACTGTGCTCAAGAGTCTGTTCCGATGAGCCACCCAGGACTAAGGTGCTAGGGACGCTGTCCCATCCAGCAAGAATGAAGGCGAGATTGACAACTTAACATTAAGAAGTTATGTACCTACCATAACATTACATGTTAGTTGTCTTCTTCTTGCCTTCTTTCTTGCATCCCACCCGCCATCCCCCTAGCCTGGACAGACTAAGAAGAATCATTCTGAGGTCGTATTTCTCTACTGGACTATTCCTAGGTTATGTCCCCCCTCTGTTACCACTGTAGGTAATCCTTATAGTTGGGACAGGTGTCTCCATGGTGTTAGCTCTACCAAACGAGATCTGGGTATTGGATGCCTAGGATTGTGGGATATAGGGAGGGCCTCGAGCCGGTAAATAGCTCTCGAGCTTTGGTATAGGCCGAGTTGCTCTGAACCCATCCAGCAAGAAAGAAGGCGAGAAGAAGACAAATAACATGGAACGTTATGGTAGGTACATAACTTCTTATTTACTACTGTGCATCCAGGGTGGTGCATCTTTAATAAATAACCACCAAGAGTACTTCCAAATGCTACATACTACATATAAGTGATTTCTGAATTTGTAGTTCATATTTTTCTCCCTCCAACCTTCTGCTGGGCTATGTATTAAAATTAGCCTTGGTCCAGCTGGGCTATGTGTTAAATTTAGCCTAGGTTCAGAACACTTATTTTCACATTATTTATGTTATTCATTAATTTCGATTGATGGTAATTAGCATTTCCAAAACAAAGATGGACTGGTGTCTTAATTTCTGCCGACCACCAAGTACCTTAGGTAAATATATAATCTGTGGGGTATTGCTAAATTCCGATTTGGAACAAAAGTGTATGAATTGCAAATGTTTGGTTCAGTTTTAAATAATAAATTATTTGGTTCTCAAATTCAGTGCTCTTTCTGTAATGGATCAGGATTAAGGTCTGTTTCTGAATTTTTTAAAAATTGGAAGTCAGAACATTTAGATATAATAAGTAATGATACTGAGAAAATAAGGAAGATTGATCAGTCAGAAGATGAGTAAGGATCAAGGTTGAAAATGAGGTGGGAAGTTTAATTTTTAAATCAGTTTAAATATCAGTTAAGGGGAAAAGAAAGTTATACATACTAATGGAATGAAGAAAAAGGAGAATGCTAGTAAATATTCCAGATTAAGAAATGTAGTAGAAGAAATTACATTTAGTTCATCAAGAGTTATTTCAAATTTGACAGCTTTATCTGCTAAGAGAGAACAGTGTGATCAAACTAGGAAAGAAGATTTAATTGAGTCTAATGTTTTTGTGGGTAACTAGTTGGTTATACTCTCTCAGGGAAACATGCAGGTTTCATAGAACATGCTGTAACAGAGGGAGTAGTGAGTTCTTGTGCTAACAAATCTGATTGTTCTAATATTTCAAAATATAAAAATAACTTTGTGATGGAAAATTCAGTCACTGAAGACATTTTTTTGAGTCTTGTGTTTCAAAATGTGACACTGGTGTAACTGATAGTAATAATTAAAACAGACCAACACTAAGGTAAACCAAGTCCACAGTAAAACTTATTAAACACAAGAAAAAAACTAGGATTACTGAAATGCCAAGCAACAATATTTAATCACGAGCAAAGCTTTTTCAAACACTCCATTTTATAAGATATTTAAGCGAATCATGCAACACAGCCTGTTAATTCATAGGTTCATAGGTAGGTACTAGGCTGTCGGCCCTAGGGCCCATACAAGCCTAGCCAAAAAATGTACCCTGGTTTTCGCCACCCAAGAAAATTATTTTCCTGTGCCCCTGTCGAGCAGAGCCACAGAAGTGATCCACGGGGTGAATTTCCCATTTCCCATCCAATCATCAAGATTTTTCTTGAAGAGTACTAATGAGGAGCTCTGTTTGACATAGATAGGTAGTCTGTTCCAGAGTATGGGAAGTCTCTGGGACAGGAATCCATCCCTCCAGCATGTTCTGTTTATTGTGGTGACAAGGTTAAGGTCCCTAGAGCGTAGCTCGGAGGGATTGGGATTTCTTTAAGTGGAGCATGTCCAACAGCTCTGGGTTTGACATAGCTTTGTATGTTAGGCAGAGATCGCCCCTGAGTAGGTGATATGCGATGGAGTAAAGCTGTAGTTTTTTGAGACGGTCTGCATAGGGCATATGTTTGAGGCCAGTAATCCTCTTTGTGAGGTATTTCTGTGGTCTTTCCAGTTGTTGTAGATGTCTTGTGAGGTGCATACCAAAAGGGGCGTTGTACTCTATAATGGGTCTAATGAGTGATGAGTAGAGGGGAACAATGACCTCTTTTTTTCTGGATGAGAATCCTTTTGTGATGAGATGAGCAACGTAGAAGGATTTCCTGACCACTGTGGCGATGTGATTATCAAAGGAGAGACTACTGTCCACCTGTGTCCCAAGGTCTCTTTTCACATTTTCGGCATTAAGTAGACTACCAGCTATGTGGTAGTTCATGAGTACAGAGTTTTTACCAAAGGGGATGACAATACACTTTTTGGCATTGAGCTTCAGGCCATGGATTTGACACCAGGTATCTGTCTCATTGAGGCCCTTTTGTAGTTTGTTCACATTGTTAGGAGTTTCGATTATGGCTCCTAGTTTGCAGTCATCTGCAAACTTTGTTAGCCAAAGACCTTCTGTGTTGGCCTGCACTTCAGAGAAATAGTTAGCAAACAGGAGAGGACCCAGGACTGAACCCTGTGGTACTCAACTTGTCATTGGTCTGATGTCGGATTTGGAATCAGCTACTTTCACAGTGTGGGTTCTGTCCGTGAGCCAGTTGGCAACCCATCTTGTGACATAGGGATTTATACCTAGTTTAGTGAGCTTATCTATAATTCCAGAGTGGGGGATGGTGTCAAAAGCCTTGGCGAGATCTAGATAAGCTGTGTGAACCATTTTACCCTGATCTATGGCTTTGGTGACTGCTTCAAAGAAGTCAATCGGGTTTAGGAGACATGATCTGCCTTTTACAAATCCAAACTGTGTAGGCTCCAGAGTTTGGAGATTACCAAGTCTTTGTTTATGAGTTCCATGATGATACGTTTCATGGCCTGGCAGACCAGGCTCGTCAGGCTAATGGGGCGGTAGTTCCCGAGGTCCGTCGTGGCTCCCCCTTTGTGGAGTGGGATAACTGTCGCTGTGCGCCATTCAGTGGGTACAAAGCCTGAGTTGAGGCTATGATTGAACATGGTGCTTGGGTAGGGTGTCAGTTCATTCTGTAGTTCGTGTAGAACGCAGCCTGGGATACTGTCAGGTCCCATGGATGCTGTGTTCTTGGCATTGGAGAGTGTGTTTTTTACCTGTGCAGCCGTGATTATAGGAACTTTGCATTCTTCAGGTATAGAGATGGGCCCTCTAGGGGGTGAGATGGGGGTAAAGTTAGCACTGAACCTATCTGCTAGGATGTTGGCAAGATCAGTTGGTTCTGTATATTTAGTGCCATTATGCTGTAACTCAGAGCAGATCTGAGTGTTCCCATTTAGATTCTTGACATAACTATAGAATGCTTTGTGGTTGTCTTTAGAGTCATTGGCAATTTTGTTTTTGTAACTAGCTTTGGAGGATTTTATGAGGGATCTCAGCTTCTTACTGAGGTTGACCAGGGAGTTCCTCCAGTCATGGAATTTTACTCTTTTTTGCAACAGTTTCTTTCTTCTGTTGTAGAGTTTGTTTATGGCAGAGATCCACCAGATTGGCTTCCATTTTTTAGAGGATAACATCTTGGTTCTATTAGGGATAGCATGATCCATACACTCATGTAAGTGCTTATAAAGTGCATTTGTGTAGGATTCGGCAGTCATACCTCTATTGTCCGTCTGCATGGGTGTCATGAAGTTTGCCACTTCTGTCTTAAGAAGTGTGAAGTTGGCTTTTGAGGTTTTTTATGATGGTTTCCCTAATTGGGGCTGGGGGTGGGATGTGGATGTCTAGGCTGATTAGCTTGTGGTCGGATCTGACCAACGAGGAATTGACCTCTGGTGTGGAACACTGGTTTCCCATGTTGGTAATGACCAGGTCTAGGATATTGCTGCCCCTGGTGGGGGTGTGAATAAGTTGATCCAAGTAATTGGAATTTATGAATTCTAGAAAACGTTGAGCAAAAGAGTTGGTACATGAGTAGTTTTCCCAGTTAATGGTGGGGTAGTTGAAATCGCCCATTATTAGGGTGTTGGGTTGTACCCTAATACTTTCCAGTGTATCAAGAAATGAGGAGTGTGAATCCTGGGGCTTGGTGGGGGGTCTGTAGCAAGCTACAATTTGGATTGCGGTCTTGCCCAGAGTTAGTTGCACTTGGATAATCTCGGATGCATTATGCTGTGCAACTAGCCTGGAGGTGTGGATATCCTTAATGAATATGGACACGCCTCCACATTTAGTTCTTCTTTCTGGGTTAGGTGGCCGAAAGGTGTGGTATGAATTGAAGCCTGGTAATGCAGAGGTGCTCTCTGGAGCTTTGAACCAGGTCTCTGTCACTGCACAGATGTCAATGTTCTCCATTTTAAGGAGTGCCTCGAGTGAGTGCATTTTGAGGTTTAGACTTCTAGCATTGAGTAGCATTACCCTCAGATTTTGCTTGCTTGTACCTGTTACGGTGGTGAATTTGTCATTTGAACCTTGCCTAAAAAAGGCACTATAGGGGTTGCAAGAGTCTTAGCCAGTATCCGGAATCCTAAGGGCGACAGGTGCAGGCCACCTCTGGCAAAGCATCGTGGACTGTCAGTCATGTCGTCCCAGGCAGACAAATACTGGATCCCCTTAGAATGACACCAGAAGCTTAGCCAATTGTTGAAGTCAATCATTTTGTCCTTGTACTGTGATATCATTCTGGGTGATGGCAGGATGCTACTCAGGGTTAGGGTCATACCTGCCTGGGATACAAGATCGGAGAGCTCCTCCATGTCTCTTTTCATGTAGTCCAGGGAGGTACGCCTCAGGTCATTCACACCAACATGGACAATGACAGTGTCATATTTGTACTTATTGTGGAGTGACCTGAGTGCATGCATTATGTGGCGGATCCTGGCACCTGACAGGCAGCTGACAGTAACTTTCTCCTTGTTTAGTCTAGTGAGTGGAACATCAGTGTGCCTGACTATAGAGTCACCTATGACTAGAGTGTTGGGTACGTTGTTATGCCTTATGGGCTGTGGTTGAGTGGCACACTGAGTTTGTGGGCTATGTGTAATTTGGGTTTTGTTGGGGGGTGGAGTTTGCTTGCATTTATGCTTTGGGTGTCCCTGATGCTTGGGCAGGTTTTTATTGAGAGCCTCCACAAATGTAGGTGTGTGTTTTGTGTTTCTATGTGTGTGTTTTGGTGGTGTAGGTTTTGAGGGACTATGTGATGAGTGTGGTGCGGTGCAAGTGTTTACCTTCTCCTCTTGACTGTCTAGTCCAGTCTTGGGTGAAGAGAGCTTTGCTTCCAGTTTGGCTATATAAGTGCATCTCTCACAGGTTGTAGTGTTGGGTGGTAGGAGGAGAGGGTTGTCTGTGTACATGAGACAATTGCTGCATTGCCCCAAGATGCCCAGATTCATCAGGTAGACAGGAGAAATCACTGGGAGCTGACCCTTAGACATGCCTAGATAAGTGCTTATTTATTAAGTACTTAAAACTGCTTTCCACTAGACAAGTGAGGAAAGTTGTGTGCTGTAGTAATTTGCTGCTTATATAGTGCTTACAATGAGTTCTGAACAAGTGCTGAGATCAAAGAAACAGATTTGAGTGCTGAAACTAGAAAACTGGCTAGTTATTAGAAAAAAAACTAAGCTAGAAGGCTAATTATCAGTTAAAAACACAGTACCTAAAATAATGCATTCAGTACATTGCCTAATAGTTAAATAATTATCAATTCTAACTTTTTAAACAACTTTAAAAACACAGTATGTTGTAATTAATGTAGGCATGCTTGCTTCGTTTTTAAAATAGGTTTAATGCTAATCATAGCATGTATTCCAAGCTCAGTCTGCCTGCAGACGCAAATCCAATTATATTCACATACCTCTAGCCTGTTGTTTAAATCTCTGCCCCTCATATTCTTTTGCACAATTTGTATAACTCTAAACTTGTGATCCATGCCTTTATCAATAATGTGCCTAGCTGGAGGATTTGTGGCAATTTTCATACGTATTTCTGAGCAGTGCTCACTCGATACGATCCTTCAATTTCCATGTGCACTTACCTGTATAAAATGAAGTGCATTTCACACAGGTAGCCAATATACAATATTAACTGTATTGCAAGTTGTGAAGCAACGGAAATGTTATTTCCTTTTGGTTACTGGCTGTTGGAAAGAATTATCAGTCAGTACCTGTTTACAACTTACACAACTGAAACAAGGTGATGTCCATAGTTTAATTGAATGGCAATTCCTATCAGTAGTTGACATATCTTCATAACCTAACCGCTTCCTCAGATTTGAACAATTCCTGTAGGCAAAAGATGTTTTTTCACTAATAATTTCTTTAATTTCAGGCATCGATACCAAAATGCCCATATCTTAGCAATAATTGTCTTCACCTGATTGGGTCTCCTAGTGTAAGTTGTAGTGTAATGTAAGCATTCCTGTCTGTGCAATCTAGTTCATAGGTTCATACTAGGCTATCTGCACTAGGGCATTTATAAGCCTAGCAAGAGTGTGTTTGGCTTTTGCCACCCATTTTAAATTAATTTTGCTATGCCCTTTTTCGAGGTTAGTATACTGTGCCTCTGTCTAACAGTGACACAGAAGTGATACCCGGGGTAAACCTACGATCTCCCATCCACTCATCAAGATTCCTCTTGAAGAGAGTCAGTGAGGGACTCTGCCTAACCTGGACTGGGATTTTATTCCAGAGTGAAGGGAGCCTCTGGGTTATGAATCTGTCCCTCCAGCATGTCCTATTTATTTCAGTGCTGAGGTTCAAGTCTCTCGAGCGCATAGCTCAATGGGATTTGGATTTTCTGAGGTGCAGCATGTCCATTAATTCCAGGTTGAACATGGCTTTATACGTCAGGCACAGATCGCCTCTGATCAGGCGGTATGCCACTGAGTAGAGCTGGAGATTCTTTAACCGGGCAGCATATGGCATCTGTTTGAGCCCTTTGAGCCACTTGGTGAGGTACTTCTGGGGTCTTTCCAGTTGCTGCAGGTGTCTGGTAAGGTACATCCCAAAAGGGGCATTGTACTCAATTATGGGCCTGATGAGGGATGAGTAAAGAGGCACGATGACCTCCCCTGATCTGGATGTGAATCCCTTCATGATTAGGTGGGCTATATAAAATGTTTTTCTAACCACTTTGGCCACGTGGTTGTCAAATGAGAGATTGCTATCAACTTGGGTCCCCAGTTCCCTAATTACTTCTTCTGTACTTAATGGATTACCACCTATGTGGTAATTTATGGGCACTTTGTTTTTGCCAAAGGGGATGACTATACACTTTTTGGCGTTTAGCTTGAGGCCATGGCTCTGGCACCAATTGTCTGTTTCTATGAGGCCCTTTTGGAGGATGCTTGTGTTGGCTGGAGAGTCTATTATGGTGCCCAGTTTGCAGTCATCTGTGAACTTGGTCAGCCACAGTCCTTCCGTGTTGGCCTGTACCTCCAAGAAATATATACCGAACAAGAGAGGTCCCAGGACTGAGCCTTGTGGGACGCCACTTGTATCTGGTTTGGAGTCTGACATGGCTCCAGCAATTCTAACCATGTGGGTTCTGTCCTTGAGCCAGTTTGCAACCCATGTAGTGACATAGGTGTTTATATTTAAGCTGGTGAGCTTATCTATAATGCCCGAGTGGGGTATTGTATCGAAGGCTTTTGCGAGGTCCAGGTAGGCAGTATGGACCACCTTCCCCTCATCAATGGCCTTGGTGACTGTTTCAAAGAAATCGACCAGGTTTAAGAGGCAGGATCTACCCTTAACAAAGCTGAACTGGGTAGGATCCAGTGTCTGTAGGTCCCCAATATCTTTATTTATGAGGTCCATGATGATCCTTTCCATAGCTTTGCAGACCAAGCTAGGCAGGCTTATGGGGCAATAGTTTCCAGGATCCGTTGAGGCACCACCTTTGTGGAGAGAGACCGCTGTTGCTGTATGCCACTCTTTGGGTACATATCCTGTAGTAAGGCTTAGATTGAACAGTAGTTTTATGTTTGGGTTTAGCTCTTCTTGGAGTTCATGTAGGACTCAACCCGGGACACCGTGTGGTCCCATTGATGCTGTGTTTTTTGCTTTGGAGAGGGTGGCTCTTACCTGAACATCTGAGATGTCAGGGGGGCAGCACTCTGCTGGGATAGATATTTGCCCTTTTGGTGGGGGGGAGACGTTTGCGCTGAATCTGTCAGTAAAGATGTTGGCAATGTCTGTGGGTTCGGTGTATTTTTTTGTCATTTTGGACTAATTCTGAGCATATCTGGGAATTCCCACCCAGGTTCCTAACCTAACTAAAGAAAGCCTTGTGATGATCCTTAGTGTCCTGTGCAATTTTTCTCTCGAAGCTGGCCTTAGACAATTTTATGAGTGCCCGTAGTTTTTTGCTGATACTGATCAGAGATGCCTTCCGTTTTTGGGATTTTGCTCTATCATGTAGTAACTTCCTCCTTCTATTGTATAGTTTGTTTATGGCTGGGGTCCACCAGACAGGACGTCTGCCTTTGGAGGATTGGGTCTTGGTTTTATTTGGAACTGCATGATCCATGCATTCCTGAAGGTGTTTATAGAATGCGTTTATAAAGGATTCTGCGGTCTGGGCCGTATAAAGGATTCTGCTGTCTGGGCCGTATTTTCCACAGGCCCGGGGGCTTTGAAGGATTCCACCTCAGTTTTGAGGAGTGTGAAATTTGCTTTAGAGAAGTTTTTCACTGTGGTTTTCTGGGCAGGGGGTGGGGTCGGGATGTGAATATCCACTGAGATTAGTTTATGGTCTGATCTTACCAGTGAGGGATACATTTCTGGTCTGAAGCATAGAGTCCCCATGTTGGTGATGATCAGGTCCAGTATGTTTTCCCCTCTTGTGGGAGTGGTAACAAGTTGTTCCATAGCATTTGAGTTTATAAATTCTAGGAACCTTTGGGCTAGGGTGTTGGAGCTAGAGTAATGCTTCCAGTCTATGTTTGGTAGTTGAAGTCGCCTAATGTAATGGTGTTTGGAAAGACCTTCATATTTTCCAGTGTTCTCAGGAAGGCCGAGTGGGGTTCCTAGGTTTGGGAGGGTGGTCTGTAGCAGGCTATAAACTGGAAGGCAGTTTTACCCACTGTTAGTTGCACATGGATAGTCTCTGATGCTTCGTGCTGTGCCACCAACCTGGAGGTGTAGGTATCTTTGACGAATATTGATACTCCCCCTCCTTTTGTGGTTCGGTCCAAGTTTTGGGGCTGAAAAGCATGGTATGAGGTATAACCTGGTAGTGCTTGGGTGCTCTCGGGAGCCTTGAACCAGGTTTCTGTTACTGCACAGACATCGATGTTCTCCATGCTAAGGAGAGTTTTGAGTGCATGTATCTGAGGTTTAGACTTCTGGCATTGAGTAGCATTACTCTTAGTTTCTTATCCCTTGTGATACCTATGGAGGTGGGTTTGTCTTTTGAGCCTTGCCTAAAAAAGGCACTATGGGGGTAGCAAGAGCCTTTGCCAATATCCGAAAGCCCAGGAGTGACAGGTGCAAGCCGTCCCTAGCGAAGCATCGTGGCTTGTCGAGCATGTCATCCCAGACTGACAGGCATTGGATCCCCTTTGAATGACACCAATACTTAAGCCAATTGTTGAAATTGATCATCTTGTCTTCATATTGTGGCATCATTCTTGGTGAGGGTAAGATGCTACTGAAGGTCAGGGTCATACCGGCCTGGGCTACATGCTCAGAGAGCTCCTCTATGTCTCTTTTCATGTAGTCCAGGGAGGTACGTCTCAGGTCATTCACACCAGCATGAACAATGACTGAGTCATATTTCTACTTGCCTTGGAGTGACCTGAGAGCTTGTGTTATGTGGCGGATCCTAGCGCCCATCAGGCAGCTCACTGTGACCTTCTCCTTGTTCAGCCTGGTGAGAGGGACGTCAGTGAGCCTGATGATAGAGTCACCTATTTCAAGTGTATCAGGTGTGTTGTTTAGCCTTAAGGGCTGTAACTGTTCGGCACACTGACTTTGTGAGCTACTTTGTGAGC
Source organism: Protopterus annectens (assembly GCF_019279795.1). NCBI lineage: Eukaryota > Metazoa > Chordata > Ceratodontiformes > Protopteridae > Protopterus > Protopterus annectens. The sequence continues at coordinate 272,162,188 of NC_056726.1, read as the reverse complement.
TATGTGTTGCACCTGTTTTGTTTTGGGGTAGTGATTGCTTGGGTGTCTGCTTTGGAGGTCTCTGCTGCTTAGGCAAATTTTTATTTAGAGCCTCCGAGTATGTTTTTGTGTGTTTATGTGTTTGGTTTGCTGTCGTAGTAGGTCTATGTGAGACTGGAATTGTAGTGAGTGTGGTTTCCTTCTCCTCCTGACTGGTTACGCCAGTACTGAGTTGAGAGAGCTTCACCTCCAGTTTGGCTATATGGTTGCATCTCTCACATGTGTTGGAATTTGTTGGGAGGAGGAGAGGGTTGTCTGTGTACATGAGGCAGTTGTAACATTGCCTCAATATTCCCAGATTCACCAGCTGGACCGGAGAGGAGATTGACAACTGACCTTTGGATATGCTAGAATAGTATTGGGAATTCCTTTATAATTGAAAAAAAGGGCCAATGGGAAACAAGGTACTCAAGGGGAGTTTGTGAAGGTGTAGTGCTTTTAATTTTTTAGTGCTGACTTATATAATTGCTTTAGTGAGCAAGTGCCAGGTAACTTAAATGCAAAAACGACAAACAGTAACTTTCTTTCAAGTGAAACAAGGAAATAAGTACATTAAGCAATGCAGATATCACTAGGGATCCACAGAAGCGCTGAAAAGCCGCGTTTTAGGTGGAATTAGCGTTTCAGGGAAATGACAAGCAAACAAACAACAAGCATACAAACAAAGCTAGATTCAGCAGGCCGGGATCTAGTCTATGCTACAGCAGGCCTGGATCTAGTCTATGCTACAGCAAACAAGGTGTACCAATTTCAGTAAGAAACAGTTCAAATATGCAGGCAGTATAAGCCTTTAACCAGAAATTCCCAGCTCAGAAGGGCAGAGTCCAGCCTCTCCTCCCACAGGAGTGTAGACCACGAACCTTTTTAATGTAAAATAACTGGCCTGAAGCCCAAGTGCTTAAACCAGAACTAATACACTTTTAGAATAACAGACACTGAGCCCTCAATCAGCAGTTCCCAACTTAGAAGGATGTAAGCTACCTGTCCTGCCACCACAGTGCAGGCCACAAACCTTCCTAATGTAAAACAACTGGTCTGAAGCCCAAGTGCTTAAACTAAAAGGCTTAGAATGAGTTACACCAAGCAGTAATAAATATAATTGAGTACTTTTAAGATGACGCAAAAGCAAAATAAAGTAGGAAGAAACACAAATACAGTAAAAGTAGATACATTTTTTTTTTTTTTTTTTTTTTGAGTGAGCAAATGAGATGGACCCAGGAGTTACAGGACAGAAACAAGTGCAAATGCAGGCCTTCAAATCAGAAAGTTGAGAGAGATGGAAGACCGCCCAAATGGCCAATAACTACAAATTCTGGGCCAGAACCACTCCTTATGTTGTAGACAGGTTACTTAATGCTTACCACTCCCACTGATAAGCTAGAAGGCTTCCCTCCAACACAGAAAGGCTTGGGGGCTCAGAAGCTTACAAACAGTCCTGGATACAGCAAATCTGTATCTGGAACACTAATTACAGGAAAGGTAGGAAACAGGCTTACAATTTGAAGTTGAATTTCTAATCTCAAGATTATGTGCTCTAAAGTATGACCCAGCAGAATACTCTCTACTATTCATAACTTGAGATCTGAAGTAGGATATTCATTTGTCTGCAACCTGTGGGTTATGGATCCGATATCGGATCCGAACCGGCATGGTTTTCCAGCTATGGATCCAAGCTCTCAGCTCCTCCCCTCACCCATAATGCCCTGCTCTACCCTCATGACCTCAGATCTCGTTTGCCGCGCTGGTGACTGGATTTGGGTTCTTTGCTCTCAGCTAAGTGGTAGTTTATTTACCTGTTAAAACAGAAAGTTTTAAATTTTTTGTGTATTTTTGTGTGAAAGTTTAGGTTTCCCTCCTTAATAGTTTTAGTTTGAGTTAAATTAAGTAATTTTTTTTCCCTTCCCTCGCTGTTGCGTAGAGTGTGTGTGTGGGCCTGTGTGTCTTTTTCTTTAAGTTACTTTAGTAGCTTGTAGATTATGGCTGATCAGCCTAAATCTATCTTTTCCAAATGCTCCGAGTGTGGCCATAAACTCTCACCGGCTGATGGCCACACTCGGTGTGTTAAGTGTCTCGGGGTTGAACACCTCACATCTGGCTGTTCCATATGTGCAGGGTTCAACCCCAGGGCACTGAGGAGCGGTGGTCCAAGCTTGTCTTGGCGGGTCTTTACCGCCAGACTCGGCTCCGCCTCCGCTCCTTCGGGACTACTGTGGCTACAGTTGTTCCCCTGTGGCACCCCTCCTGCTCCTGGGACTCAACCTCCCGCTTCTGGAGAGGAGAGGGATGCTGCTAAAAGGACCGGAGGGAGAAGCACAAGCGGCGGGCCGAGACCTCTGTTTCGCCCCGCCAGCCAAGCGGGCTTCTCCCGGCTCCGTTCGGTTCGGTCTCCTCCTTCTCGGCTCTGGTCCCTGTGTGCTTTTCACCGGGTCCTGAGGAGGAGGAGACCCGATCTCCGTCGAGGCTATCGAGGAGGCACTCCAGGCCTACCTCGGTAGCCTCGTCGAGATCTACACATAGCCTTTCTGATGCTGATCTGGACCGGATGATGAGAAGGTTCATCCAGGCCCAGATGCAGATGGGAGTGCTCTTGCCTCCCTCTCGGGGAGCTCAACACCCTTTTAAGCCTATTGCTCCTTCTCCGACCCGCTATCCGGGTTCGGAGCAGCTGGAGCCGAGCAGCTTCGAGCCGGGGTGGGTCGGCGCCGATAGTACTTGGTACCGGATCCGACCCTGCCCTCGAGTGCGTCGGACCCGACCTCGGAGCCTGGATCCGAGCCGGATCCGGGGATCAGTGCTCCTTCGGCCGCCTGTGTCGGAGCGTACTGTCCCTTCGGATCCGAGTGCCGGCGCCGCTCGGTCCACTCGGATCCGAGGGGAGCCGATTGTCGGATCCTTTGGTCGAGGTCGGCTCCCTTCGGCTTTTGATGTAGTGGAGAGGGCTCTGTTGAGGGTCTCCGGACCCCGGCACTTGTTCGGCTCCGTCCGCTCCCTCTGCACTGGGCCAGGCTTCCACCATCCGGCCCCTGGGACAGCCCGTTTCTGTGCCCCAAGTTGCTCCTATGGAGCAAATTGCTGCTGCGAGGACTCCTCTGACAGCCCCCAGAGGAGGTCCTCGCAAGCATACGTGCAAAAGGAGGCACATTGACTCCCGAGTCTCTCACAGAAGACACGGACTTGGAGGAAGGGAAGGCTCCCCACGGTCACCCCGAGGATGTCTCCTTTGGAGACATCATGGAAATGCTCCGTATAAGGGGTGGTCTGCCCCAAGTCTTCCTCGGACGAGTCCGTGTTCTTGGAGGCATTTGAAGCGGGCCCGTCTACCTCTTGGGTGTCCCCTGCCGACCCCTGGTGGACCTTATTACCACCAGGGCGTGGAAGGAACCGGACACCGTGGAGCCAATTCCCAAAAGACCGGATAGGATCCTTAGTCCGCCATCCGACCGGACCCATTGGAGTAAGGGGCCTCCGGTAGATGCCATGTTGACGGCGGCCACAAAGAGGGAACTGGCTCAGGAGAGTCCTCAGTCCACCCACCGAGCAAGGAGTCTCGGATGATGGACCGCTTGGGGAAGCGGATGTTCAGTTCGGCGACCTTCTCGGTAAGGCGCTGAACTATTTGGCACATGTTATTCGGATGCAGCGAGATCTTATTAAGGAATACGCTGCATCCCCTGAGTCCATTTCGGAGGAGGACAGAGTTCTGCACTCCACCCGTATGGCCACTCTTAGGTCAGTTACAAATACTTCTATGCGGCTACTCTCCCATGCAACGGAGGGCGCTAGTGCTGCGGGACAGGACTGGTCACTAGACGCCAGGCCTGGCTCCGTCACTGCGATTTTTCTGAGCCCTTCAAAGCGTCGCTTGAACGCCCCTTTGATGGTTCTGCTCTGTTTGGCAAGACCGTTCGAGACGTTGACCCAGAGCGAAAGGACGGAAGACGCTGTCTGCGGTCGCAATCCGCTTCTCTGCAGCCCAGGCGCCCTAGTCTAGGAACCAAAAGGCTCAGGAGAAGATGTGGTTCCGAAGTCGCAGCAGTCCCAGCCTGCTCCGGACAACCAGTCCTTCCGTGGCAGAGGAGGACAGGGAGGACGCCGCCCTAGAGGCAGAGGGGCTCCCAGAAACTTCGGGTCCAGCGAACCTTTCTCTGAACGGCCCCCGCAGCAACCCTGAGGGTTGCCCGACTGCTCTACTCTGGAGGCAGTCGGGGACGCTGGGCACCTAGCGGCATGGGAGTCCATAACATCGGACCGCTGGGTTCTCCAAATCATATCCAGGGATATCGCATTCCTTTCCTTCACCTTCCAAACTTGAAGTTCCTCCCACACGCCCCACACGGCCAACGGGAGGCCGCTTTGGCAGAAATTGGCCATCTACTAAAAAAAAGAGCCATCCAGCCCGTTCCCCAGACCAGATCGGATCAGGGTTCTACTCCAGATTCTTTTAGTGCCAAAAAGACGGGGAACTAAGACCAATCCTAGACCTCTCTCTCTTGAATCTGGCAGTCCCCAAAGAAAAATTCAATTGTCACTCTGCAATCTATTCTCCCCTTCTGGGAGAAAATCACTGGATGTGCTCGATAGATCTCAAGGACGCGTACTACCACATCCTGATGGACAGGCGCTCAGGAGGTTTCTCCGCTTCGGCTGGGAGCCAGTCACTACCAGTTCGGGTCCTTCCCTTTGGTCTCACCACAGCCCCAGGGTGTTCACCAAAGTATTAGCAGTGGTAGCGGCCCACCTGAGGCTTCAGGGGTGCAGGTCTTTCCCTACCTGGACGACTGGCTTCTTACCGCCCCAACAAGGCATCTACTTCTATTGGCGAGACTCCTTTCTCCATCTTGCTCCCTTTCTGGGCATCACAATAAATACAAAAAGTCCAACCTGGCCCACACAGCTCTTAGATTTTATAGGGGCCAGGCTAGACACAAGGAGTTTACGAGCCTTCCTCACTGCGGACAGAGTTCTAAATCTGCAGCTCCAGGTGCGGGCCATTCTCCATTCAAGTTCTGTTCCAGCGGAGTTGGTCCTGAGGGCTCTAGGGTCCATGGCATCGGCTATAGCGCTTCTTCCTCTTGCCAGGCTCAATATGCATTCTACAGTGGACGCTCTTAGTACAGTGGTCATACCTTGCTCTCCCCATGCATCATCCCATAGCGATCAGCAAGGCTTGCAAGCGGTCCCTCTTGTGGTGGCTCCACTCCCGGATCTCCACAAAGGCCGCCCTTTGTGCTTCTCCCCTCGCCACGGTGATCACGGACGCCTCCGCCTCGGGTGGGGGCACTTTGGGCGGACCGTCCAAGGCACGTGGAACGATTCAGAGACCTTACTGCATATCAATGTTCTAGAGATGAGAGCAGTGCTCTTAGCGTTGCTAGCACTTCAGGACTTTCTTCCCTTGGGAACAATTGCGATTCAATCGGACAACATGTCTGTTGTCTGGTACATCAACAAACAAGGGGAACAAGGTCTTACCCTCTTTGTCGAGAGGCCATGAGAGTTTGGGAATGGGCAATCTCCACCAATCGCTTTCTAATAGCAACGCACATTCCGGTCGGTCCAACATCCTAGCGGACAAGCTCAGTCGCACCATTCTGACCCCTTACGAGTGGTCTCTCAATTGTCAAGTAGCGGAACGCATATTCGCACGGTGGGGAACCCCTTCATGCGATCTTTTGCTTCTCCCTCAAACACCAAGTGCGACAGTTTTTCGCTCTAATACCTCCTCCCGGAGGTACCCCAAGAGACGCTCTGGTGCATGCTTGGCCACCCGGTCTTCTGTATGCCTATCCACCCTTGCCTCTGATGCTCCAAGTTCTTCAGAAAGCCTCTCGGGTGGGTTGCAGAATGATTCTCATTGCTCCATTCTGGCCTCGACAGATCTGGTTCCCCTTCCTAAGGTCTCACTCGGTGAATCCTCCTTGGATTCTAGATCCCATCCAGGATCTGATATCCCATCCATCCTGCATTCCTCTTCCGAACCTGGACAACCTGAAGCTGACCGCTTGGCTGCTCCAGTTCCACTCTTGATAAGGACTCCCGGTATTTCATCACCTGTAAAGGCTATTTTGGTGGCGGCTCATAAACCATCCACTAGAAAGGTTTACGAAGCAAATGGAAACGTTCTCTTTGTGGGCGGAGCGGCAAGGCCTGAATCCCTTCACGGTTCCTCTCCCTTTAGTGCTTGACTTTCTAACCACTCTCTTTAACGATGGTGCCAGCAGTTCCACAGTCAAAGTTCAACTGGCGGCAATTTCTCACTATCACATTGGCCATGACTCTAATCCTCTTATGTCAGCCAAATTGTGTAAAATATTTCTTAAAGGTACTTTTCTTCTCAGGCCCCTATAAAACAAGCAGTTCCTCCTTGGGACCTTTCTCTGGTCCTACAGGCCTTGACCGCTCCTCCTTCGAGCCAGCGGCTACGGTGGATCTCAAATTCTTGTCCTACAAGACAGCCTTTTGGTAGCCATTACATCAGCCAAGAGAGTTTCTGAACTTCAAGCTTTATCAGCTAAACCTCCTTACTTGGTATTTCATCCGGACCGTGTCTCCCTCAGGACCAACCCGTCCTTTCTTCCTAAAATCGCTTCTGAAGCAAACATCAATCAATCCATTAACCTCCCTGTTTTCTTCCCTAAATATGAAAACAAAGGTGAATATAAGCTACATTCACTAGATGTTCACAGGCAACTTAGATTTTATCTGAACAGGACAGCTGGTCATAGGCAATCCGACCAGCTGTTTATTTCCTTTGCAAAATTCAATTTGGGCAAGCCAATCTCTAAAGTTTCTCTGTCCCGCTGGATTTCACAGTGCATTTTATTGGCTTATCAAGCTTCAGGAAGGCCCGCACCGGAGGGTGTTCATGCCCATTCAACCCGGTCAGTATCTACCTCGGCAGCCTTCAAGGCTAGGATTCCTCTAGATGATATTTGTGCAGCAGCCACGTGGGCTTCATCTCATACGTTTATTTCCCACTATAAGTTGGATCTTGCATCTAGGGGTAGAGCATCCTTTGGCTCTGCGGTGCTCCGGAATATCCTTCCATGATGGCCGCCCAAGATTCAGGTAGCTGGGGACTCTGTCCCACAGGTTGCAGACAAATGAATATCCTACTTCAGATTTAGAAGTTATGTACTCACCATAACGTTCCATCTGAGTAGGTGTATTCATTTGTCTGCAACCATCCCGCCCTCCTATCCCCCTGGCCTATCAGTTTCCTGCATATTCTTTGTTACCCTTTTTAGGGTATTGTTGCTTTGGCAAACTCGATCTGAGGTCATGAGGGTAGAGCAGGGCATTATGGGTGAGGGGAGGAGCTGAGAGCTTGGATCCATAGCTGGAAAACCATGCCGGTTCGGATCCGATATCGGATCCATAACCCACAGGTTGCAGACAAATGAATACACCTACTCAGATGGAACGTTATGGTGAGTACATAACTTCTAATTTTAATATAATCAAAAATTCTTTTTTATAACCTCTGTCTACAAACTCTTGTAGCGTTTCATTTGTCTGTGGTATGCTGAGATATACCTACTGTTAGTTTTGCTAGGTTTTGTGAAGTACTACTTACCTGTTTCATCATGATATATTTTGGTAAGGAAGGCTTAGAAACAGAAACATACATATAGCTACAGCAAGGTGTCATATGCAGACAGCGACCAGATAGTACATGCCACTAACATTAAAAGAATCACCTTAAAAGAACGAGCACGACAGTTTCCTCAACCACTCAGAAATTTCTCTGTTTAAAAATAAATAAATAACTAAACAAAAAAGCCCAGGACTATGGCTTGTTGTGTTGGCAATGCCATTCTGTCATTTATAGCCTCAAGGTACACATTCCGAGTGCTGTTACCTCAAATTTACACCCACACCCAACACAATATACCCCACCCTTACCTGTGAGACCAGTGGGACAAGGGTCTGTTCCACTGAACAAGTTTTCATTCATCTGTTCCCCACATTTAGTATCCTCAATGTTAAGTCTGCTTACTTGTAAGAATTAGTTTGCACCTCTTTTCTGAATATACTTTTGTTGATTTTATTGCCTGCCTTAACCAGTAATCCAAGAAGCAAATTTCACTGTCAAGATGAGTTAAGTTTAAATTTCAAGAAACAAGTTGTTTTACCCAAGCACTCAAGCAAACTCAGTCAATTCAGAATGATTACCTTCCTAAATTAGGAAGATACCATCCACAGAATGCTTATAAAATGACACTTTAGATCTAAACAAAACTGGGGCATCATAGACAAATAAATTTTCCCATTGTTTAAGCGTGATGTTAGCATATGTATTAGCAGTGGGAGTACCCATTGCTACTCCAAAGGTCTGATGAAAAATTGGCTCATCAAAAGTAAATATATTATTAGTTAAAATGATTTCTAAAACTTCACACAGTCTCAATTTCTCTACTATGCATCCCTGTATTCTCACATAGAAAACGACATATTGCTTCAAGACCAAAATCATTAGGAATAATGGTAAAGAAGGAATTAATGTTCAGAGAAACAAAGATAAACTCAGTTTCTTCTTTGTGGTCTGCCATTCAAATAATTTAACTAAAAAATCTCCTGCATCCTGTGTATAGCTTTTAACCTTGCTAAGATGTTCACTTAAACAGTTTGTAAATACAGTGATATAGGTTCTGTCACCCACCGCTTCCAGATACTATGAGTCTGATACGAGGATGGGTTAGGTCTTTACTGTGCACCTGAAATCATTCAACACAGCTAAAAACTTCCAGTGATGTCCACTGCCCGTGTTTATAAACTATGATGCCTGGCTTGGACCCCAAAACCCAGTAGGCTGTTTCCATTGTACACAGAGTACAGTAACTGCAGTACGTCTGTCAGTTGTCTTACCTGTCTACATGCAGCAGCAACCCTTTACCTTCTCTGTGTCTCTAGGGTGGGATGGGTAGAACTCGCTGTGACAATGACTTGTAAAGCTGTTGCTTCCGTCTCCTTGAGCTCACTGTTTACATTTAGCAGCTCTAACAAACGGGGGCTTGTCAGTTCACCTCTCGGCTGTGCTTTCTCCTCCCTATTACTCTGACACAAGTGGTCATCACCTCCTTAAGAGTTCCACTTTCTCTTTCCTGATGTTGGCTAATGAAGATAAACTTGTTAGGAGATTAGGACATGCCCCCTCCTGTTCCATACAATCACTCCCCCATCAAACAGATGAGAGTCACTCCTGACTGAGTCACTCACAAGGAAATGTGAGAAGAGATTCACAGCAATAACAGTCTACTACCAGACTTTAAGTCTGTCAGAAATCTTGTACTCCATGTGGAGATAACTAGGAAAAAAAAGTTTGTTTTGCAGTCGCCAGTGTTATCCCCACATTTATTTTAAGCTGTTAGTAACCAGCAAGCTTTAAAAATAGCTTTAACGCCCTTTTTCATATTACTCCTATTAATCATCCTAATGTGTATTGATAAGCCATCAATTTGTTTATTTACATCCTTAAGGTGGAGAGAAGGCAGACAACCCTAATATGTCATGGATTTGTCACTTGTACAAGTTTCTTATGCACCCAATTTAAAAAAAAAGTAAGCTGAGATATACATACGGCTAGTTTTGCCAAGTTTTGTGAAATACTACTTACCTGTTTCATCATGATATGTTTTGGTAAGGAAGGCTTAGAAACAGAAACATGCATATAGCTACAGCAAGGTGTCATATGCAGACAGCAACCAGACAGTACATGCCACTGACGTTAAAACATCACCTTAAAAGACCTAGCACTACAGTTTCCTCAACCATGCAGAAATTTCTCTGTTTAAAATAAATAAATGAACAAAATGCCCAGGACTACAACTTGTTGTGCTGGCAATGCCATTTTGTCATTTATAGCCTCAAGGTACACATTCCTAGTGCTGTTACCTCAGATTTACACCCACACCCAGCACATTATACCCCACCCTTACCAGTGAGACCAGTGGCACAAGGGTCTGTTCCACAGAACAAGTTTTTATCTCCAACCCTGCTGAATAGTCCAGGCCATCAAACTCAGAGCCCCCGTTATTACTGCTGCCTGAAGGAGCGGAAGCCATTCCCACTGTCAGACTACTCTGAAGTCACTTTTTCTTGCACTCCACTACTGACGTGGGATACGGCGCTGTGCTTCACCTAGGAGGAGGAGAAAGAGAAAGTTGTTATAGCTATGTAAGTTAAATACAACCGTCACCTCACAACAGCACAAACACAAAAGTGTTTCTCCTCTCTGAGCAATAAAATGGCGAGAATGTACTGCAGGCTGTAGTTCCGGTGCAACTTGGTGTCTCCGAGAAGTAGTGCTTAATGCAGAGCCATGAAAATTTTACAGTGGAGAGGTGCAACACTGCCTGACTCACAGCAGGTGCAACAAATAGGCTGTTAGTATGCTGCGAGTGATTCATGGATGACAGCAACCATATTGTAGGTAATGTCACCACTGTTTGAAACTCCTGCCCCACCCAGTCTCCAAGTCCGACAGGCAGTCAGGCACTGCCTCATGAAGCTGATGTCATCACACATGCCCCTGCATATTGATGACATTGTGGGATACACAATGTGTGATGACATCAACCATAATTTCAAATTTTAAATATAAGAAGAAAAAGTCAGGAATTGTAGGGACCACTCAGAAATTCATGGCAGACCATTATTTTGCCCTCAAAACTGGTAAATATTGAGGAATTTGGTATAGTTGAGAGGTATAGGATCAGATCTGAATCCATTCGTGAGGAAGAATAAAAATGGACAACACAAATGCCAGGTTATGGTGAGTGCACAGCTTATCATTTTGCTTTCTTCTTTGCATAAATATTGTACCATATTAAATCTCTTTTTCCTTCCCACATCCATATTTCTGCTTCAGATGTCTGCCGATGTTCTTTGTATTTCATTATTGCAGTCATCACAGTTGAGTTATCTGCCTGCAGGTAGCCCTCAGTCGGCCTGACTACCAGAGTCTTGGGATTTCTGCGTCAGATGCTGTCGCTTCTTCCATGACATCAGGTCGTCAGGGGTATAAAACATGCAGCTGATGCCATTACATCAGTCTTTCTTGCCGTGCGGTGCCCGAAGCAGAAGCAGTTCGCGAGTGCCGATCGACCGCCTCCTGAAATTTTCGTTTTTCAAGTTTCAGACCTGAAGTCTTCTAAAAGATAAGTAACCCGTTGGAGATCCTTTTTTCCTTGCTCTAACCGATGTCAGAAAAATTAATAATGCTCTTGCCTGCGGAAAGCAAATACCTCACAGAGATTTTCATTCTTACTGCATCACCTGTTTAGGCACAGACCACGATGTCCCTTGCTGTCGGTTTTATGCCTTGTTCAACGCCTGAACTATTCGTCATCAGGCTATTTTTGTCGCTAAATTCTTTCGCTATCGATCTCCATATTCCAAAATAGCTTCGATAAGCCATCTGACTACCGATCTTCTGAAAAAAAATGTAAGGATAAAGACAGAGACAGACCGCATAGGTCCAAAACTGCCGACAACGCTACCGTTAAGCTAGTCGCCAGTCCGCCGATACTCAGTGAGGCGCTTTCGCAGCCCCTGATACCTGCTTCTCCAGATTCGTAGGCCTCTACTGAGATGCATTTGGAGTCCGGTATGCCGTGAGATGCTTCTTCAACTATGGAACCTGTGGATGTCTCTACCTTGGATGGGTCCAGAGCCGCTGTGCAGGCATCGGCTTTTGAGGATGTAGTCAGGCCTTCCAGTTTTCATATTACACCGACGACTTTGTTTCAAACCAAAAATACAGAATTTCTCAGGCCTATGGTTTGCACTACGCCTAGGAAACCGACGACCAAAGCACATTCTCAGGCCCACATGCTACAAAAACAAATGCTTAGAATGGCTGAATACCTTATTACTTTAATTAGGGAAAGTCAGCCTTCCCCCTCAAAAAGTCCAAGAACTGATTTTCCTTCTGATTCTTCTGATCAGGAGTCTGATAACTCTGACCCTTCTGATTACCAGGACATACCCTTATCTATCCTTGAGGATTCTGATGCAGAGGATTCCATTCCCTCTGCTTCCCCACCAGAAGATTTTCTTTTGGTGAAACCCTGCATACCCTTAGAGAGCATTTCCACTGGGAGAGCCAGGACTACTGTTAGTCCAAAAAAAGACTCAGGGAATTTTTAAACTTGCCTCAGCACAGGCCTCTAGCTATCCCTCCAGTTCTGGAAATTGTTGATTATGTCTTCTTGGAATCCAGCCTTACCCCTGATACTTTGCCACCAGCTCCCAGGAAACCTAACACATACTATAGAGTACCTGACTCCCACAAATTCCTCTCCAAGAATCCTGTTGTGGATCCAGAGACCATTTCCCAGGGACCTAAAAGTGTTAAGGCTACAACGGCCAAAAATCCTACCCCTTCGGACAGGGATTCTAGGGCTTTAGACAGATGGGGTAAGAAGGTATACACCTCTGCTACTCTTGCCATCAGGGCTTTAAATTGCCAGTTTCATGTGTTAAAGTATCAGCAACATATTATGGAACTAATTAAACAGAAAATTATGTTGATTCCAGATTGTGCAGAACAAAAAGATTTACAAGAGTTAATGCATTCTGCTAACCAAGTTGGTAAACATACTTTGCAATTTGGTTTTGATGCCTTAGAAGCATCTTGCAGGGCTGCTGTTACTGGGTCTGTTCTTAGAAGGCATGCTTGGCTTAAGGAACAAAACTTGCCAGACCATGTCAAAGCAAAATTGCTAGATGCACCACTAAACCAAGAGCATCTGTTTGGCAGTAAAGCTGAAGAAGTCCTCAAAAGGATGGAGGAAAAAGCTAAATCTATACAAACTGTTAAAGATTTCTTACAAGTACAGCCACCTAGATTCAGTAGGCATTGGCCTTCAAAAAACTGGTCTTTTCCAGTCCCTCCCAAACTTTCTCAGTCCAAACCCAGGGCCAGCAGACCACCAAAACTACAGTCTCAGGGTATGCACAGATCTAAGCAATGGAGTGCACCCACGTCCAAAACAGGGTAAGCTGCCATCCTATGGTAAAATCTCACAATGACTTATTCTTAACTCTTCCAAGCCTTGCCCAGGTACTTGCACCTTTAGGAGGGAAACTTGCCCTGCATGCCAAAAACTGGGAGTACATTACCCAGGACAGATGGGTCTTAAACATTGTTTCCCAGGGATACAGATTCCACTTCCACTCGCTCCCAACCCCAAGCGTATGGCCAGACCTCCCCCCAAAGAAGTGGGCAGAGGCCCAAAAGCAAGTACTTTCGCTTCTCAGTGTCAAGGCTATTCAATCTGTCCCAGTAGAACAAAGGGGACAAGGCTTTTATTCCAGACTGTTTCTGGTACCCAGAAAAGAAAACTCTTGGTATCCTATCCTGGATCTCTCTGTTCTCAACACCTTTCTGGTGGTTCCAAAATTCAAAATGCTTGCTCTCCAACAGCTGCTTCCTGTGCTAGCCAATGACTCCTGGCTAGCAACCCTAGACTTAAAAGAAGCTTATCTGCACTACCGCATAAGGAAATACCTACGTTTCAGAGCAGGCTCTATGCATTATCAGTTCACTGCACTTCCCTTTGGCTTATCTACTGCGCCGAGGGTATTCACAAAATGCCTAGCTCCAGCCATTGCATATTGCAGAAAGAGAATGATTCAAATTTTCCCATACTTGGACGATTGCCTGATTCAGGCGGACAGTCAGGAATTGCTAGTACAACACCTGACATTTATAAAGAGACTTTTAACTTCACTTGGGTACACCATCAGTGAAAAGAAATCACATCTGGTACCTAGCCAACAGATTGTATTCCTGCGAGCAGGCTTGAACACAACTTCGCAGATGGCATTCCTCACTCCAGAAAAAACAAATTTATTTGACAAACTACTTCAATCTACTGGCCACCAAAACCCAGCTATCTGAAAGAAAAATACTGCAAGCCCTAGGGTTCATGGCCTCTTGCATTCTACTAATTCCATATGCAAGACCGCATATGAGGAAACTTCAATGGTACTTAAAAAGTGTCTGGTGTCAACATTCTCAGGATCTGGAAACAATGATTCCTATCATTCCTTGCCTAAGGACAGAGTTCATTTGGTGGGCAGAGGCCTGCTACCACAACTAGGGATTCCCTTTCACTCAACCCCCTGCCGCCCATACCCTAACAACAGATGCATCAGACTGTGTATGGGGAGCTCACATGGCAGGACAATGCATTCAAGGCAAATGGAGCTCAAAGCAAATGCACCTGCATATCAATCAAAAAGAAATGTTAGCTGTACAGAATACTCTGACAGCCTTCAAAGACCTTATTCTTCCAGGACAACTATTGGTAAAGACAGACAACACCACGGTTATGTGGTATATAACCAAGCAGGGGGGAACTCATTCCTACCCACTGTGCAGATTAGCCATGCCTCTGTGGAACACAGCCTTGAGCAACCAAGTGGACCTGCAAGCTCAATTCCTGCCAGGCAAACTAAATTCACTGGCAGACAACTTAAGCAGAATTCTCATGGACCCACACGAGTGGAAACTGGAACCCAAAATATTCAAGCTTTTGAGGAACAGATGGGGGGAGCACCAGAGGTGTTTTCCCTCAGAACTATCAGTTGAGCAAATATTGTACCAGAACTCCCCACAGCCAAGCTTGGAAAGTGGATGCCCTGTCCTTTACCTGGGAAAGCCTCTCAGTCTATGCCTTTCCTACCCCTACACTCGAAGGTTCTACTAAAGATCAAACAGGACAAGCTAAGGAAAATCCTGATTGCACCAGACTGGCCACGCCAGCACTGATATCCTCTTTTGCACAGTCTGACAGTAGTGCCACCATGGCACCTGCCTCAGACCCCTTACCTGCTGTCCTGGCAGGATTGCCAGATTTTGAACCCTCAACTACAGACCCTGAATCTAGCAGCCTGGCTCATCCCCTGAATTCTTCACCAGCAACTCTCAGCAAGCAGGTGCTGGATGTCATTCTTTTGGTAAGAAGGCGTATTATTAGAAAATCCTATTCGGAAAAGTGGAAAAGGTACTGCTCCTAGTGCCAGTCTCAGGGAATGGGCACAGCTGTGCCCAGCTTACCTCATATACTAGATTACTTAACAGAAATGCTCCACAAAGGCCTATCCTTCTGTTCCATTAAGATTCATGCCTCTGCCACCTCAGCTCATTGTAACACTGAGCCACCCCTTTTCTCTCATCCTCTGCTCAAACAGTTCCTGAAAGGAGCCAAAAATTTAAGACCCCCCCCAGGAGATCTCCCACTCCTGCCTGGGACCTTACCTTTGTATGGAAAAGCTCACGCTTCCGCCCTTTGAACCTGCTGCCACAGCAGAGTTAAAATTCCTCTCATGGAAAACAGATTTACTTATAGCCATCACTTCAGCAAGAAGAGTGTCTGAATTGCAGGCCCTTATGGCCGTGGAACCCTTCATTATCTTCCATGCGGACAGGGTCTCCCTCAGGACTAACCCATTATCTATGCCCAAGGTGGTGTCTATTGTGGCTTTAAACCAATCCATTCATTTGCCAACTTTTTTCCCTTATCCTCAGAATAACATGCACAGGCAGCTCAGGTTCTTTGTGGACAGGACTAAGCCTTTCAGAAAATCTGACCAGCTGCTAGTCAGCTTTGCTGCAGGGGCAGAGGGCAAGGCCATCTCAAAGCAAACCATTTCTAAATGGATAGCACACTGCATTCATTTCTGCTACAAACACCATGGGAAACCTACCCCACAGGGGATCATAACACATTCCACTAGGGCTACATCAACCTCTACAGCATTCCTCAGGGGAGACACTACCAGGGACATCCTGGAAGCTCCAACCTGGAGCTCTGTACACACTTTTGCCAAGCATTACCACATACGTATCTTTTCTAAATCCAGAGCTGGATTTGCCACAGCAGTCTTACAGGGCGTGATTGCCAGCCCTAATGCTTAACTACCTCCACCCTTCCTTAGCTTTGGGAATCAACCCAAATGTGATGACTGCAACAGTGAAACACGAAGAACATAGTACAATTGTGTACACTTACCATAAATGTAGATGTTCGAGTGTATTCACTGTTGCAGTCCTGGTTATCCTCCCTCCAGCCCCCTGACTTCTCTTTACTTCTACCTGTCTTTTTTGTTTGCTATATCTTATATCATGTGTATTTGCTTTTTGCTGGGGGTGTTCCATACCATGTAATTGCTTCCTATTTTGGGGGCACCTAACATCTGGGGCAAGAAAAATTGATGTAATGGTGTTGGCTGCATGTTTTATACCCCTGACTACCTGACGCCATGGAAGAAGCGACAGCATCCGACGCAGAAATCCCAAGACTCTGGTATTCAGGCCGACTGAGGGCTACCTGCAGGCAGATAACCCAAATGTGAAAAATGCAGCAGTGAATACAGTTGAACATCTACATTTATGGTAAGTGTACACAGCTGTACTTTCCACCTGCTTCTCCTTACTATGGAGACTCATTGTTCTGTCATGCTGTGACTTAACCTGCCTCAGACTTTCTACACTAAATCCTTCACTTTGCAGATATTCCAAAACATCAGCTTCTGTTTGTTTAACTTGTACTTTACTGATCCTCTGTTCTACAGTCCCCTTTTGTGATCTTATTTTTTGCATTGTGAAATTTTCCATATGTGGGTGCCTTTGCCTGTATTTCTCATATTTATTTATTTAATTATTTAACATTAGTTAACTGGGAATATCCAACTGAGCATGAGCCCTTTTTCAGTGAAGGCCCGGAGAGAAAAGCTCCACAAAAAAGAAGTGATTCAAAATAGTAATAGTCGAGATTGTACAACGATTATGCAAAGCTTTAAATACAGTGATAAATGTAAAGTACTGAAGTAATATTACACATAAACAGCAATGTATAAAGTTAAGGTATAATATAGGTCAGTCTGCAATAGGGTACAGTTATACAGACAAACAAAGGAGGTTAATGCAAAAGTTAGAAGAAAACAGATAAGTACTTAGATAAAAAAGTATAAGGGTAAGGGGATGAAGAAAAATAGTAAAGATAGTTGAGAGGTATGTAGGGTTTAGACAGGGGCAGATCCAGGGCTTCTAGAGATTTTCTTTTAGTGATGTTTGAATTCATTAGTTCGTATGGATGGTGGTAGTTTATTCCATATAAGGGCAATTGAGTAACATAGGTTCATAGGTTCATACTAGGCTATCTGCCCGAGGGCATTTATAAGCCTAGCCCATAGTTTTGTGGCTTACGCCACCCCTTTAGTTTGGAGAAACTATGCCCATTATTTTGCTGTGCCTCTGTCGAGCAGTGACACTGAGGTAACCCCTGGGGTGTATCTGCGATCTCCCATCCATTGGTCAAGATTCCTCTTGAACAAGGCCAGCGAGGTGCTCTTCCTCACATAAACCGGGATTTTGTTCCACAGCATAGGGAGTCTTTGGGTGATGAATCTATCCCTCCAGCACGTCCTATTAATAACCGTGTCGAGGTTTAAGTCTCCCGCCCTTGTGGCTCTGAGGGATCTAGATTTTTTGAGATGAAGCATGTTCATCAAATCTGGGTTTGACTTGGCCTTGTATGTCAGGCATAGGTCACCTCTGAGCAAGCGGTAAGCAACTGAATATAACTGGAGTTCTTTCAGTCGGGCAGCATACGACAGATTTTTGAGACCCTTTATCCTTTTGGTGAGGAACTTTTGTGGCCTCTCCAGCTGCTGCAAGTGTCGGGTCAGATACATTCCGAATGGGGCATTGTACTCGATCATTGGTCTGATGAGTGATGAGTATAGGCAGACTATGACTTCCCTTGATCTAGATGTGAATCCCTTCATGATAAGGTGGGCAATGTAGAAGGTCTTCCTAACTACTTTAGCAATATGAGTGTCGAATGAAAGGCTACTGTCAACCTGGGTTCCCAGGTCCCTAATAACTTCTTCTGTGTTCAGGGATTGCCACCTATATGGTAGCTAGGGGTAACCTTATTTTTCCCAAGGGTATGACTATGCATTTCTTGGCATTTAACTTTAGGCCATGGCTCTGGCACCAGTTATCCGTTTCTGTGAGACCCTTCTGAAGGATATCTGTGTCGGATGTGTTTTCAACTACGGCCCAGTTTGCAGTCATCTGCAAACTTTGTCAGCCATAACCCTCCTGTGTTTGCTTGTACTTCAGAAAAGTAGATGCCAAACAAGAGTGGGCCCAGGACTGAGCCCTGTGGGACACCACTTGTGACAGGCTTTGAGTCTGACATGGCGCCAGCAACTCTGACCCTGTGGGTTCTGTCACTCAGCCAGTTTGCAACCCATCTTGTAATGTATGGGTTTACATTTAAGTTGATGAGTTTTCAATGATACCCGAGTGAGGTATTGTATCAAAAGCCTTCGCCGGGTCTAGGTAGGCTGTATGGACTGCCTTTCCTCGTCAATGGCCTTGGTGACTGTTTCAAAAGTCAACCAAGTTTAAAAGGCATGATCTGCCTTTGACAAAGCCAAACTGGGTTTGATCCAAAGTCTGCAAGTTCCCTATGTCTTTATTTATGAGATCCATTATGATCCTCTCCATGGCTTTGCAGATAAGGCTTGTCAAGCTAATGGGACGGTAATTTCCAGGGTCGGTGGAGGCACCGCCTTTGTGGAGTGGGACCACAGTCGCTGTGCCACTCCCTGGGTACGTATCCGGAGGTGAGACTAAGATTAAACAGCTGTCCTAACTGTGGGTTTAATTCCTCGTTGAGTTCATGGAGCACACAGCCGGGGACACCATCAGGTCCCATGGATGCTGTGTTCTTTGCCTTGGAGAGAGCAGTTCTCACCTGGGCGTTAGAGATGATTGGGGGGGCTACAATCATTTGGTATAGACATCTCTCCTTTAGGGGGGGGGGAGGGGGGGAGAAGTTTGCACTGAACCTGTCAGCCAGTATGTTGGCAATGTCTGTAGGATCAGTAATCTTCACATCATTTTGAACTAATTCTGAGCATATCTAGGAGTTTCCTCCTAGGTTTCTGACATAGCTAAAGAATGCCTTATGGTTGTCTTTAGAGTCCTTAGCTATTTTTTTCTCAAAATTAGCTTTGGATGATTTTATGAGAGCTCTTAGCTTTTTACTTATAGTGATCAGCGGTGTCTTACCTTTTAAGGATTTTGCTCTATCTTGTAGTAGCTTTCTCCTTTTGTTGTAGAGTTTGTTTATGGCTGGGGTCCACCAGACTGGACGCTTGCCTTTGGTACAAAGAGTCTTTGTTTTGCTTGGGATTGCCTGATCCATGCAGCCTGCAGGTGCTGGTAGAAGGCATTTGTAAGTGATTCAGCGGTTTGAGTAATGTTAACTGCCGCTCAGGGGCCTTAAAGGAGACCACACTAGTCTTTAGAAGTGTGAAGTCGGCTTTCGAGAAGTTCTTTACTGTGGTCTTTTCATTTTGGGTGGGGCGGATGAGGACATCCAGCGAGATTAGTTTGTGATCAGATCTCACCAGTGAGGGGTATACTTCCAGCGTTGAACATTGTGCTCCCATGTTCGTGATGATGAGATCAAGTATGTTTTCTCCTCTTGTGGGGATGGTGACTAGTTGTTCCATGGCATTTGAGTTTATGAATTCCAGGAACTTTTGGGCTAGAGTGCTTGGGCTTGAGTAGTGTTCCCAGTCTATATTAGGGTAGTTGAAGTCACCTAGTATGATGGTGTTCGGAGATACATTTATCCCCTCCAGTGTTTTCAGGAAGGCCATATGAGGTTCCTGAGTTTGCGAGAGTGGCCTGTAACATGCTACAAATTGCAGAGCAGTCTTGCCTATGGTTAATTGCACCTGGATGGTTTCCGATGCATCGTGCGATGCCACCAATCTTGAGGTGTGGGTGTCCTTGATGAATATGGATACCCCTCCTCCTTTCTTGGTATTGTCCGGGTTTTGGGGCCGGAACGCATGATATGAGGTAAAACCTGATAGTGCTGGGGTGCTCTCAGGAGCCTTGAACCAGGTTTCTGTCACAGCACAGACATCGATGTTCTCCATACTGAGAAGGGCCTCGAGTGCGTGCATCTTGAGGTTAAGACTTCTGGCATTGAGCAGCATTACCCATAGTTTTTTTTCTTTGTTTTGTTCTAGGGTGGTAGGTTTAGAATTTGAGCCTTGCCTAAAAAACTATATAACTATAAACTATATAACACTATATAAATGTTGACCAAATGTCGTTTTAAGCTTGTAAATGTTTAAGTGAAGTTGATCAGAACTCCTAAGAGTCCAAATAGGAGTATAATAAGAGAAGAGGGAGTATATACTAGGGTTGGCGGTATGTTAATAACAGTCAGATGAGTAAGTAAAAGCTGGTGTGACAATTCTAACCAGTTTATAGATTTGAGAGACTGAGGCAGTGATGGGAGTTGTAGGATTTGTTTCCTGCAAACCTAGCTACTTTGCTGTAAGTTCTAGCTTGGTTTTTAGAAAGGATTATAAGTTAGAAAAAGTGTAAGCAAGGAAGAGTCTAGAATCTGTAGAAAGGAATATTTTACTTCTATCATCATCATCATCAGCCCCCTTTTTCCCACTTTTTTTCATAATGGGGTTGGGGTATTGTGTTAACTGTCACCAAATCTGTCGATTCAGTGCCACACTCCTGCCTTCTCCAACACTCATGCCTGGCTGTCACAGATCTTCTTTCACACAATCCATCCACCTCTTTGCTGGATGTCCTTGCTTCCTCTTAACCTTCTTCTTGTCTGTCCCAAGTCTTCCTCACCAGATTGTCTTCTGCTTTTTTGTACGTGTCCAAACCACTGTAATCTGTTCTCTTTGATCTTTTCTGCATTTGGAGCTACTTTGGCTTCTGCTGTTATGTCTTCATTTCTTCGTCTGTCCCACAGTGTGCATCCTTCCACCCTCTTCAGGCACTTCATTTACATCACCTCTGGCTTCTTCAGCTGTTCTGCCTTTACCACACAGGTTTCTGTACCATACAGTAGTACTGGTTGTACCACTGTCTTGTACACCTTACCTTTCAGCTTCTTTGGCATTCTTCTGTCATAGACTACACTTGACACTCTATGCCAGTTGGCTGCAGCCCCTCTGATTCTATCTTTGACCTCTTCATTCAGACTTCCCTTCTCAACTACCCCTTCCAGATACTTGAAGCTGTTTACCTCTTCCAATATCTTACCTTCTATCTCTGTTCTCATCTTTTTCTGATTTCTCCTACCACCGTCTTGTCTGTGCATACTTTCATCCCATATGCCTTCAGTTTTGCATTCCATTCTCTTATACTTTGCTAAAGTTCTTGCTCAGAGTCTGCCCGTAATGCCACATCGTCTGCATACAGCAACTTTGTTGATCTGTCCCCACAACATGTTTGCTAATGTAGTCCATCACCAGTATGACCAGCATTGGGCTCAGACCTGAAGCCTGGTGTGCACTTACTTCCACTGGGAACCCCTCTGTGAGGCCGAACACTGTTCGCACTTGTCATTCGGTTCTTGTACATAGCCTGCACTAATTCTACCAATGTTTCTGGGACTTCAAACAACCACAGTACTGCCCAGATCAGCTGTCTTGGGATCTTGTCATATGCTTTCTCCAAGTCTAGGAATGCCCAGTTGGACTTTCTCCTCATTTCTAGCTTCTTCTCAAGTATCTGTCTCACTGCAAACATCGGGTTAGTTGTGTTGCATCCTGATCTGAATCCGAACTGCTCGTTTCTTATCTTACATTCTACTACTCTGAGTATCCGTATATCAATCACCTTCTCCAGAACTTTCATGGAATGTGCTAAGAGTTTGATTCTTCTTCTTTACTGCCCACAATTGTGGATGTCCACTTTGTTCTTGTATACTGGCACGAATATGCTTATTTTCCAGTCATCTGGAATCCACCTTTCTCTACACTGCTATGAGTACCCTCAGGAGCCATTTCTTCCCTATATTACCCAACATCTTTATCATATCTGCTGTAACCTCATCAAAGCCTGCTGCTTTCCCTGACTTCATTTTCCTTAGTGCTGTTCTTACTTCTTCTAGGGTGGGCTCCTCCTCTTCTCTCATTGTAGGCTGTTTCTGGGGCAGTACAACTTCTGTGGAATTTTCTTCATTCAGAAGCTGCTGGAAATACTCCTTCCATCTGCCTTTGATGTCCTGTGGACTGGTGAGCAGGTTGATGTTCTTCGTGTTTCACTGTTGCAGTCATTACATTTGGGTTATCTGCTTGCAGGTAGTCCTCAGTCGGCCTGATTAACAAAGTCTTGGGTCCTGCATCGGTTGCTGTCTCTTCTTCCGTGATGTCAGGTCATCAGGGGTATAAAACATGCAGCCGACGTCATTACATCAGTCTTTCTTGCCGTGCAGTGCGCAAAGCAGAAGCAGTTCGCAAGTGCTGGTCGGCCGACTCTTGAAATTTTTGTTTTCGAGTTTCAGAACCGAAGTCTTCAACTAAAAGCTAAGTACCCCGTTGGGGAAACTTTTTCTTGCTCTAAACCGATGTCAGTAAAAGTAAATAATTGCATTTCTTGTGGAAAGCAAATACCTCATAAAGATTTTAATTCGTACTGTATTCCTTGCCTAGGCCCTGACCACGACGTACCTCGCTGTCGGTTTTGTGCCTTATTTAATCCACAAACTATCCATCGTTGGTATATTTGCACTTCTAAATTTTTTGGTGCTTGGTTCAATTATCCTGCTATGTCTTTGGTAAGCCATCTAACTACCGACATTCTGAAGAAATGCAAAGATAAAGACAGAGACAGGCCGCCCAGTTCGCTGGTACTCAGTGAGGCACTTTCGCAGCCCTGATACCTGCTACTTCAGATTCACAGGCCTCTACTGAGACCCATTCAGTGTCCGGTATGCAGCGGAATGCTTCAGCTGTGGAACCTGCGGATGTCTCTACCTTGGATGGGTCCAGAGCCGTTGTGCAGGCACCATTTTCTGAGGATGTATTCAGGCCTACTGACTTGCATATTAAACCGGCACCATCTTCTTCTTCTTCAAGGTCTAAAACTCGAACCATGCCTAGAAAACTGACGCCCAGACTGCATGGTCAGGCCTCTATGCCTAAAGAACAAATTATAAGAATGACTGAAGACCTTATTACTCTAATCAGGGAAAGCCAACCTTCCCCCTCTAAGAGACCTAGGACTGAGTTTGCTTATGATACTTCTGACCCAGGATTCTGAAATTTCTGTTTCCTCTGATGACCAGGATTTACCCTTATCTACCTATGAGGATTCTGATGCTGAGGACTCTGCCCCCTCCCCCTCCCCCCAGAGGATTTCTCTTTTGGTGAAACCTTGCATACTCTCAGGGAGCTTTTTCATTAGGAAAGTCAGGATTTCTCTGATTCTAAAATGAGGCTTAGGGATTTCTTGCTCCTGCCCCAGCACAGGCCTTTAGCTATACCTCCTGTACTGGACATTGTTGATGATGCCTTTTCGGAATCTAGCACTGTCCCTTACTCTTTACCTCCTGCTTCCAGAAAACTTGATAGATATTACAGGGTTCCTGACTCTCACAAGTTCCTTTTCAAAAATCCTACTTTGGATCCTGAAATCATTTCACATGGACCCAAGGGCATTAAAGCTACTACTGCCAAAAATCCTGCCCCCTCTGATAGAGACCCCAGGGCGCTGGATAGATTGGGTGAGAAGGTATACACTTCTGCAACTTTGGCCATTAGGACCTTGAATTGCCAGTTTCATATGTTAAAGTATCAGCTGCATATTATTGGATTGCTTAAACAGAAAATGATGTTGACTCCTGATTGTGCTGAAAATAAGGATTTACAGGATTTTATGCATTCTGCTGAACAAGTTGGTAAACATACATTGCAATGTGGTTTTGATTCACTAGAGGCATCTTGCAGGACTGCGGTAACTGGTTCTGTACTTAGAAGGCATGCTTGGCTTAAGGAGCAATCCTTGCCAGATCATGTTAAAGCAAAATTACTGGATGCTCCCTTAAATCAGGGCTACCTGTTTGGCAACAAGGCAGAAGAAGTTCTTAAAAAGATGGAGGAAAAAGCTAAATCTATGCAAACTGTTAGACTTTTTACAAGTACAACCTCCAAGATTTTGTAGGCATTGGCCTTCTAAGAATTGGTCGTTTCCTGCCTCTTCCAGACCTTCATAGTCTAAACCCAGCTCCAGCAGAGCACCCAGGCTTCAGTCCCGGGGATGCACAGGGCTAAGCAGTGGGGGGCTACCACTTCCAAATTTGGGAGTAATAAAGCTCCCCCCTTTGGTAAACTGTTTCAGTGACTTTTTTTTAAAACTTCCAAGCACTTCTCAACTGACTGCCCCTTTGGGGGGAAAGATTGCACTTCATGCAAAGAACTGGAGACTCATTACCCAGGACAAATGGGTTTTAATTAGTGTCCTAAGGATACAGATTTCACTTCCACGTGTCACCAACTACAAGCGGTTGGCCGGATCTACCTCCAAAGCAGTGGGCAGAGGCCCAAAAGCAAGTACAAGCATAGGGGCTATTCAGTTGGTACCAGAAGAGAAAAAGGGACAAGGTTTCTATTCGAGATTTTTCCTGGTACCCAGAAAAGACAATTCATGGCATCCTATCCTGGACTTGCCTACTCTAAACACCTTTTTGGTAATTCCAAAATTCAAGATGCTGACTCTTCACCAGTTGCTTCCTATGCTAACCAAAGATGCCTGGTTGGCAGCACTAAATTTTAAGGAAGCATACCTGCACATCCCAATCAGGGAATCTTGCAGAAGATACCTACACTTCAAAGCAGGCTACACACACTATCAGTTCTCTGCACTGCCCTTTGACTTATCTACTGCGCCCAGGGTACTCACAAAGTGCCTAGCTCCAGTCATTGCATTTTGCAGGCAAAAAAATATTGAAATATACCAATACCTGGATGATTGTCTAATTTAGGCAGAAAACCAGGACATACTTTTGAATCATCTGGCTTTTGTACAGAGGGTGCTAACTTATCAGGGGTACACCATAAACAAAAAGAAATCACACCTGGTACCCTGTCAACAAATTGTATTCCTGGGAGCAAGCTTGAATACAACTTCCCAGATGGCTTTCCTCACGCCAGTGAAACAAATTCAGTTGACAACCTACTTCAAACAAGTGGTCACAAAAACCCTGCTCTCTGCAAGGCAAATACTACAAGCCTTGGGGTTCATGGACTCCTGCATTCTTCTAATTCCATATGCAAGACTGCGTATGAGGAAACTACAATGATATCTAAAAAGCCTATGGTGTCAACATTATCAGGATCTAGAAGCAGTGATTCCTATCATTCCTTGTCTACGCCTAGAGTTCATTTGGTGGGCAGAGGCCTGCCAGCAGAACAAGAGACTACCATTCACACTACCCCCTGCCGCCCAAACCCTAACAACAGACGCATGAGACTATGCATGGGGGGGGGGGGGCGCGCACCTGGCAGGGAAGTGCATTCATGGCAAATGGAACCTAATTCAAATTCACCTTCATATCAATCATAAAGAAATGTTAGCTGTACAGAATGCTCTGACAGCCTTCAAGGACCACATTCTTCCAGAACAATTAATGGTAAAGATGGACAACACCACTGTTATGTGGTACATAAACAAGCAGAGGGGTACACATGCTTACCCCCTCAGCAGACTAGCCATTGCATTGTGGAACACAGCCTTGTGCAACCAAGTACATCTACAGGCTCATTTCCTGCCTGGAAAACTAAATACATTGGCAGATGGACTAAGCAGAACCCTCATGGACCCACACGAGTGGAAACTGGAACCAAGGATTTTCAACATGTTGACAAGCAAATGGGGGAGCCCAGATATAGACGTGTTTGTCTCCCCCCAGAACTATCAATTGGAAAAATTTTGTGCAAGGACTCCCCACAGACAGGCTTGGAAGGTGGATGCTCTGTCCTTCACATGGAAAAACCTATCAGTTTATGCCTTTCCTCCTCTGCCTCTGCTCTCCAAAGTACTACTAAAGATCAAACACGACAAACCAAGGATGATTTTGATTGCACCAGCCTGGCCATTCCAACACTGGTAACCCCTCCTGTGCAGTGTGCCACTGTTGGCACCATGGCACCTGTCTCAGACTCCTACCCAGCTGTCTCAGCAGAACCAGATTCTGCACCCTCAGCTTCAAACACTAAACCTAGCAGCCTGGCTAATTACCTAAGCTCTCCTTTACCATCCCTCAGTAAACCAGTGATGGGTATCATTTTAGAGGTAAGGAGGCCTAGTACTAAAAAATCTTATGCTGAAAAATGGAAAAGATTATGTGCCTGGAACCAATCTCAAGGGATGAGCACAGCAGTGCCCAATTTACCTCAGATTTTACAATACTTAACTGAGATTCTTCACAGGGGCCTTTTTCCTCAATAAAAATTCACGCCTCAGCCATTTCAGCTCATTATAACACAGAACCTCCCATCTTCTCTCTTCCACTGCTCAAGCAGTTCCTCAGAGGGGCAAAAAAAATTAAGACCACCCAGGAGAGCTTCAACTCCAGCCTGGGACCTTAACTTTGTATTGGAGAAACTCACCCTTCCTCCTTTCGAGCCAGCTGCTACTACAGATTTAAAATTCCTTTCTTGGAAAACAACTTCCGTTTTAGCCATCACTTCAGCAAAAAGGGTATCTGAATTACAGGCCCTTATGGCAGTGGAGCCTTTCATCATCTTTCATGCGGACAGGGTGTCCCTCAGGACCAATCCCTCTTTCATGCCAAATAATAGAAAAATGTACAACTCACTACTAACCCAACGGAACTGTAATGTAAATATATATATATATATATATATATATATATATATATATATATATATATATATACACACACAAATATAGGACTGGAATGGAAGCTATGCTAGGTGATCAGACAAACCTATATGCTAGTTAATTCTCAGAAACTTGATTTGCATATAAAGAAAGTTCAAGACCAACTGTATTATATGCTATTGGAAGGCAGCATAAATACTGAACAGCATGACATTTTTAAAATTGATCATCCTACCATCCCTTCTATCAG
Source organism: Protopterus annectens (assembly GCF_019279795.1). NCBI lineage: Eukaryota > Metazoa > Chordata > Ceratodontiformes > Protopteridae > Protopterus > Protopterus annectens. The sequence goes on along the minus strand of NC_056726.1, from coordinate 272,135,195 downwards.
TGGGTTACCGAAAATACATAACAGTACTATTAATCCACCACTTCGTCCAATAGTAGTTGGACAAGGCTGGATAACAGAGACAATGTCTCTCTTTGTTGAGAAAGAATTGAAAACTATTTTAGCTAGCATCCCTACTGTATTGCGAGATTCTGATGATTTTCTGAGGAAACTGAAAGCAGCAATGCAGATAACAAACGATAAGAGCAATTTGTTGTTGACTACAATGGAAGTTACAAGTTTATTTACTTGTATCTCAAATGCATATGGATTGGAAACTGTTAGAAAAGTTATTAGAGAAAGCAATAATCATAGGAATGCAAATTTGATTTGTTCGTTACTAGAAATGGTACTTGAAACCAATTTTTTCACTTATGGCCAGAATATCTATTGGCAGTGATGGGGGGTAGCCATGGGCACCCCCTGCGCTAATAGTTATGCTAACATTGTTCTATCAGATTGGGAGAAGCAATATATTCTTAGTCCCATGAATCCATGGTTTCATTGTGTCAAGTTTTTTGGCCGCTTTGTAGATGATCTTTTCTTGTTGTGGGAAGGTAATGAGATACTGTTCACGCAATTCTCGCAATATCTAAATGAAACTACTTAGTTTCTGAAGTTTACCAGTGAACATTCACAACATCAAATTAGTTTTCTTGATGTCTGCATAATTAAGAATGATGAAGGTGAAATAGAGACATCTTTGTTTAGGAAGGCAACTTGGAGGAATCATTACCTCCATAGGAACAGCATGCATCCAAGACATATCACTAAAAACATAATGAAAAATGAAATGTCAAGGATTACTAAAAGATGTTCAAGAAAAGAGGTCATCCAACAGGAAATCATAGATTTGAAGGAACGTTTATTAAGATGTTGATATTCTGAGCAAGAGACTGATTTTACTCTAACTTCCAGAGAAAAGAAGTGAATGACGTCTCAGCTAATAACTCTTGTAGTAACTTGGTGTCTACTGAACAAGACACAAATATGTCTTCACAGAATGTACAACCTGCAAAATTAATGCTAACATTTAGTACAGATAACAAACAAGTTAAAGACATTGTCTCCAAATTTTGGCCAATTCTTACTCAAGATCCTAACCTTTGTACAATTGTGGGTGACACACCACGCTATGGTTATAAAAATAGAAAGAATATTAAGAGGCTTTTATGTACTAAGGATGGTTTTGGAAAACCACATTTGAGAGGAAGAAAAGGGACTTTTCCATGTGGCAATTGCACGGCTTGTGGATATATAGATGAAAGTAATGTTTTTAGACATCCGAATACGAATCGTGAGTACACATTTGAATGCAAAGTGACCTGTATCTCTAAAATCATAGTTTATTTGGCTACGTGCAGAAATTGCACCTCATTTTATGTTGGAAAAACAAATCAGATTTTTAAAAAAAGAATACTATGGCATTTGAATGATATACGTAAAGCAGACATGCATAATGCATTAGCAGTTCACGTCAAGAAATTCCTGAATCATAGCTTTAATTTTAAAGCTATTGATCAAATTCATAATGAGATTAGACGAGGAGATGTTACCAATAACACTGAATTATGTGAAACAAGATGGATTATTAATTTACGGGTGGATTGCCCTCCGGGCTTGAATGCTGTCATACCTCTAAAACCCATTTTAAATACTAGGAGACCTAGCATTACGTAAAAGAAAAGGTGTGTTGCACCAAGAGTAAAGTCATTGGTTGTTGCTGTTTTTGAAAAAAGGCACCATCCAGTATCTAGAGGTTTACTGGTTAAGATTTGTGTTAAAAGGAAAAGATGGAGTCCCTATCTGATATGATCTGAAGAAGGTTTTACCGAAAGCGCTTATCAAGTTAATTTGGGGCTTTACAGGCAGCTGAATTCATCAGTAATATTTGTAGGAAGTACTGTGTCCACCACATTTTTATAGCCACGCATTGCAAGGTATTTGAAAAGTATACAGTCCTTGACAGTGTGGAAGTTGTATTTGTACTATACGTAGCTTATGAAATTGATTCATTTTCTACCTGGAAGATTGGTAACAGCCAAGGATTTTGTGGCTTGAGACTCTATGTGCTGTTTTTGGTAAATATCTGCCATCAAGAAGTTCTTTTTTAATATTTCGTACAAAGATTAAGGTTCTAACTTTTGAGTTAAACTCAAGCCACAAACTTTTGAGTCTAACAAAGACATGCTCGTTCATTGAACTTTTAATTGTTTTTTAATAAAATAGGACCGAATGGTCTTTGGAAATAATACTTTTTCTTCTGGTGGAATTTGTTGAATTCAGTTGGACCGAAGGGTCTGAATGTTACTTTATTTAAAGTGATTTATTTCCAATAGAGACTTTATTACTGCTGTGGAGTTACGGCTTGATCTTTCTTGCCAAAGGTGGTATCCAGTGTGGCCTTTAATCAGTCCATTAATTTGCCTACCTTCTTTCCTAATCCACAGAACAAAGGGAAATGGATACTGCACTCCTTAGATGTGCACAGATAACTTAGATTCTACTTGGATAGGTCTACACCTCAAAGGAAATCTGAACAATTGCTGATGGCATTTGCTGCAAGGACAGAGGGGAAGGCTATTTCTCCAAATGGATAGGCCATTGCATTCACTTCTGCTATAAGCACCATGGAAAACCTATCCACAGGGGATGAGATCCCACTCAACCAGGGCTGCATCTACCTCTACAGCCTTTCTCAGAGGTGTACCTACCTGGGACATCCTAGAAGCTGCTACCTGGAGTTCTGTACATACTTTCACCAAGCATTACCATTTGCCAATTTTCTCTAAATCCAGAGCTGGCTTTGCCACTGCAGTTTTGCAGGGCCTTATAGCTGGTCCTAATGCTATCTAAATTCCTCCTCCCATCCTTAGTTTTGGGAATCTAACCAATGTAATGACTGCAACAGTGAAACATGAAGAACATAGTACAGTTGTGTACACTTACCATAAATATAGTTGTTCGAGTGTATTCACTGTTTCAGTCCTGGTTACCCTCCCTCCAGCCCCCTGACTTCGTTTGGCTATACCTCTTCTCTCCTTTTCAATGCTTAAATGCTTTTTGGTGCATTTGCTTTTTTGTTTGAGGTATAACCTTGTATATTTATAGATTTCATTGCTTCCTATTAGGGGGGCACCTGACATCTGGGGCAAGAAAAATTGATGTAATGACGTCGGCTGCATGTTTTATACCCCTGACGACCTGACGTCATGGAAGAAGAGACAGCAACCGACGTAGGACCCGAGACTTTGTTAATCAGGCCGACTGAGGGCTACCTGCAAGCAGATAACCCACATGTAATGACTGCAACAGTGAATACACTCGAACATCTACATTTATGGTAAGTGTACACAACTGTACTTTGCTGGCATCCCTTGTGAAGGGTGTCTGACTGTCTTCTTTATCCTTCTGTCTTTGCCTTGCAACCTGATATAGCTTCTTTGTGCCACTTACTGAGTCCTTTCCAGAAGTTGGTAGAGTGCCTCCAATGCTCTGTTCCTCGGTATTAAAACTTCTTTCTTAGCTTCTTTGTTAGCCAACTAGTAGTCCTTCCTAGCTTGGTCAGTCTTTTCTGTCTCCCACTTCTTCTTGCACTCCTTCTTTCTTTTGATGACTTCCTGGACTTCTGCATTCTACCACCAGCTTTCTTTATGTATCTTATTTCCATACCTGGCTTGGCCACATATTTTTTCTGTAGTCCTAACACATGCTGTTTTAGGTGCTGCCATTTTTGTTCACCTCCACCTATTTCCTCCTCTTCATGGGGTGCTAGAGCCCAGAGTAATTCCTTGAACTGCTGTACGTACTCTCCAGTCAACTTCCAGGCATTCAGCCTGGTCTCTGTTAACCGTAGAGTCTTCTCTGACCACTGCTTGCAGCTGATTGTGGCAACTTGTTGTTTATGCTGTGCCAGCTGTTTCATGGGGGAATGGCTTTGCAATCATGGATTTTACCCCAGTGCCTTTTCTTACTAGGAGGAAGTATACCTGAGTTACTCTTTTATGTGATCTTGTGACTGTCTCTCTTTCTGTCTTTCTGAACCATGTGTTGGCTACTATTAAGCCATTTGCCAAACAGACATCTAGAATGGCTTCTCCTTCTTTATTCTTGTTGCCCCACGCATGTGGACCCAGGCAGTCCTCATAGCCTGTTCTGTCTGTCCCGATATGTGCATTCAAGTCACCCATTATCAACACCAATTCATGTGTTCCTGCTTTATCTAGTAGGTCCTGCAACTGCTGTGTGAATTCACTCTTTTCCTCACTGTCACAATCCTGCTGTGGGGCATAGGCTGGTATTATGAATACTGCCCTGTCATTACACTGGAGTCTGATATCCCTCACTGCCTTCTGAAGCCTCTGTCTCACCACAGTTCCTACACCATTTCTAGCCTGTTCCCCTCCTAAGTAGTAGAGTCTGGATCCCAATCCGAATGGCTTTGCTGTTTCTTGGATACATAGGATGTCCATCCTCCTCTGTATCATCATGTCATCCACTTCCAAGCTGCATCTTGTCAGTGAACCTACATTAAGTGTAGCAATTCTCAGTTCATGTTTGTCAGGTTGGTTGGTTTTACATCCAGCTTTCACTCAACAGAGCTACCCCAGGCAACCTAGGCTGGGCAACTAGACACAGTCCGTCCAGTAGCTTATTGACCCTGGGCTGCTGGGCTTTATGGCGAGCATACACTGGCCAATAGCGGCACATATACCCCTCCCAACGTCAGCATGGGTCCCTGGCGTAGGTCAGAGTAGGCTGGGTCCTCAATCCACTTTTCACCGGTAGCTACCCATGCCCATTTTGGTGACATTAGGCAACAGAGCCATATTTTTACACCATCGAGTGCCTAGCCCTGCCACTGCCCACAGTCTGTGATCTGTGTTCTCCTGTCTTGAGGACCACAGTAGATGCCCAAAGTGGTTGGTCTGTATAAGTCTTCCACCATGTAGTGTCTGTGCTGCTGCCCACGACTCCATTCATTGGTGAGTTTGACATGGAAACACTCACCGTGTTTTTCGGACGTGGGAGGAACCCCACGGAGACATAGGGAGAATATGCAAACTCCAAACAGGCATTGGTTGGACATCAGAATCGAACCTTGTGCATGGTAGGTGAAGACCTTAACCATTATGCCAACTGGTCTTTACCATCTGTTATGTATATGTATCTGTGTGTGTGTGTGTATATATATATATATATATATATATATATATATATATGAATATTTTACTTCTGTAGAGGAGGCTAAGTTTTTGGTACGTCTTTGTTATGCAGTGATTGATGTGTAGGTCAAACTTGAGTTGCTCATCAGTAATTACACCTAGGAGTTTGGTATGTGATTCAACATTAATAACAATACCATTAAGAGATGAGAAAGAAAAGGTAAGTTTAAGATGAGTGAGAGATTTAGGGAGAAATAGGAGAAGTTTTTTTTTTTTTTTTTTGGGGGGAGGGGGAGTTGAGAATAAGTTGATTTGTTAGTAAGCCAACTTTCAACAGAGTTGAAAGAGTTTTGAGTTAAGCTGGGTAGGTCAGGGATGTTGTTGGAAATGGATATGATTGTGGAATCATCAGCATATTGTATAAGAGAAGAATTAGAACAGAAGGTATGAAGGCAGTTAGTAAAGATGTTGAAAATTGAGGAGCACCTGTCTTAATGGAGAGAAAAGGAAATACAGAAGAGAGCCATTTTACAGACTGCTATCAATGAAATAGCTAGAGAACCAGGCGATAGTAGGATTAGAGAGACTAAGAGCAGACAATTCTGAAAAGAGCTTGAGGTCAGAAACTGTGTCAAAAGCTTTAGAAAGGTCTAAGAATAGACAAAAAACAAGTTTGTTATCATCTCTGGTGACAGATCGTTTGTGGGAAGGAAATAAGGGCTGTAGTAGTGCTGTGATTAGAATGGAAGGCATGGTGGGTAGAAGTGAGTACATTTTCTTGAAGAAGATAGTCCATGAGCTTCATAGAAGGTTACTAGGTTAATGCCCCTAGAGCCATTTCAGGTTTAGACATATTTATCCTACGTTTTCCCAATTGTCGGTGGTTAGGTGAGTAACGTTCACAAATGTAAGGGTCTATGGCAGTTAATACCGACTTCCTCTGTCCAGGAGGGTCATGGGCGCCATCCCAGGAGTGAATTTGCCATCACTAGTCCATTGCTCTAGGTTGCTTTTGAAGATGGTGAAACTTGTTCCAGAGAAATGGCAGTCTCTGGGAGATGTAGCTCTCTTTCCAGGATGACCTGTTCATGTCAGAGGCTAGGTTAAGATCCCTGGACAAGTAACCCTCATGAAGTTTGATTTATGAATGTGTAGTATTTCCATCAGTGCTGGGTCAGAGACTACCCTGTAAGCCAGGCACAGGTCACCACTTAACAACCTGTAGGAGTGACAGGTCTTTAACTCCTTCCTGGTAAGACTTGTTTTGTGCACTCTGTAATTTCTTTGTGAGAAACCTCTGGTCTGTCCAGTTGTTGCAGGTGTCTGGTGAGGTACATGCAAAAGGGAGCATTGTACTCTATTACTGGTCTGATAAGAGCCGAGTATAATGGAATTGTAACATCCTTAGATCTAGATGTGATGCCTTTACTTAGAAGATGTGCCTCATAGAATGATTTCCTTACTACCATAGATACAAAGTTAAGATTGCTATCAGCCTGAGTACCCAGATCATGTACCACTGGATATACACTTAGGGAGATGCTGTCTGTAATGTAATTAGCAGGGATGTCAGCTTTCTCAAAGGAAATAATAATGCAGTTTTTTTGCATTTAGCTTAAATCCGTGGCTTTGGTTTCAGCTATTTGTCTGAGTTAACCCAGTCTGCAGTGTATTAACATTGTTGGGTGACTCAATGATTGCTCTCAATTTGCAATCATCAGCGAACATGGCCACAAGCCGTCCAAGTCTGCCTGAACTTCTGAGAAATAAATTTTGAACAGTAAGGGGATCAGCACAGAACCCTGTGGTACGCCACTTGTAACTGGTCTTTTGCTAGAGATGAAGTCACCCACTTTGATATGTGTACTGTCGGTAAGCCAGTTGGCTACCCATCTGGTAATCTAGGGGTTAATTCCCAACTGGGAGAGTTTCTCTATAATATTTGTGTGGAGGATTGTGTTAAATGCCTTGGCTAGGTCAAGGTAGGTGGTATGCATGGTCTTTCCCTTGTCCAGGTCCTTGGTGACTTTCTCAAAGAAGTCAACCATGTTTAACAGGCATGCTCTATCTTTAATGAATCTGAAATGGATTGGGAACAGAATTTGGGGATTACCTATGGCCTTATTGATAAGGTCTGTAATGATTCTTTCCATGGCCTTTCAGATTAGGTTAGTCAAGTTTATGGGCCTATAATTCCCAGGGTCAGTTGATGATCCCCCTTTGTGTAGAGGGTTTGCTGTTGCTGTCCTCCATTCTGCCGGAACATAGCCAGTTCACATACTGTGGTTTAACCTGGATCCAAGTGGGTCTGCTAGGTCATGTTTTAAGTTGTTTAAAAGACAACCTGCAATGTTCTCTGGTCCCATTGATGCCATGTTTTTAGCCTTGGAGCACACCAAGAAGGCCTGCTGTCTTGAGATAATAGGCTGATGAATGGTGGCAGGTATGACTGCAGGGAGAGGGTGATGAAGTTTGCTCCAAATCTGTCAGCTAGCAGTTTGGTTGTTACCTCCATTTGAGTATGAGTGGTGCCATCCACAACCAGTTCAGTGCATAACTGGGTAGTATTCCCTTTTAGATTTTGAATATAGATAAAGAATGTCTTGTGATTATCCTTAACTAGGGAGGCTATTTTTCCTTCGTAATTAGCTCTGGAGGACTTGACAAGATCTCTAATTTGTTTGTTTGCTTAAGCTAGAGAGGGATTTCTTTCTCTGCTGAGCCAGTTCTATTTTGTTCTTGGACATTAGTTTATTTCTGTTGTTGTACAGCCTGTTTATACTACAGACACACTAGGGTGGCTTCTTTCCAGCAAGACCTGGTTTTAATCCAGTCAGGTACAGATGATTCTATGCAACTGCTTAAGTGGTTATACAGGACAATGGTGTACACTTCTGCATAGGACTCCATGTTATCTGTGTTTGGGGGGGGAGGTCGAAACTTATTCTACCATCATTTAATAGGAGATAATTTGTCTTTGAAAAAATTCTTAAGCGTTTTTGATATTCATGGGGTATCTAGTCTTATAATTTGCATCTAATGAGACTGATTTTTGGTCCTGTCTTACCATGCAGGACATCGCACAGTGGGGGGGGGGGGGTTGCAATACTCTCACATGTTAGTGAGTACTGTGTCCGGGACATTTGAGCCTTTTGTGGGTGTGCTGATTAGCTGTTCTAGGGCATTTGCATTGACATAGTCCAAGAACCTCTGAACCAGAATGTTTGTGGTTGTGTACGTTTCCCAGTCGATGGTAGGATAATTAAAGTCACCCATGAGGAAGGTATTGGGCTATATGGCAAATGACCCCAGTATGTCCAGGTATGTGCAGTATGCTTTTCTTGTTTTAAGGTGGGTACCTACAGCTAGCTGTAATGTGGCGGGGGGATGTCCTTCATGGATGCATCTGCAGTCATAACAACTGGGTTGTCCTGTCGTCAGGCAGCCCTTCAGTCGGCCGGATTCCAAAGTCCGGGTCCGGCCTCGGCTGATGTCGCACTTCACCCGACGTCATCTCTGTTGGTCTTCGGGTATAAAGGCATCAGCCGACGCCATTTTCCTCAGTCTTTCTTGCCGCGTGGCGCCCGAAGCAGAAGCTGTTCGCAAGTGCCGGTCGGTCGGATCCAGAGATTACTTCTACCGAATACTACTTCGAAGACTTCTAAAGCTAAGTACCCCGTTGGGGACTCTTTCTTGCCTCAGCCGATGTCAGAAAAAGTTAATAATTGTTTAACCTGTGGGAAACAAATACCTCATAAAGATTTCCACTCTTATTGTCTGCCTTGTTTAGGCCCAGATTTCCACTCTTATTGTCTGCCTTGTTTAGGCCCAGCCCACGACGTAGCAGCCTGTTCGGCCTGTGCTTCTTTCAACCGACGAACGCTTAGGCGCCGGTCGGAGTTTGCAGAACAGTTTTTCGGTTCTGATTTTGCGTACATTATGCCGTCGGATCCTCCGACTACCCAATCTGCCAAAAAACGCAAAGATAAAGACCGACACTCGCGGTCCGCGGTTTCGGCCGAAACCATGGTTAAGCAAACCGCGAGTGTCTCGGTTTCGGCCGAAACCGAGAAAACTGATCAAAGTACAGCTGAATCTATCTCTACAACTGAGGCCCCTGCTACCACTCTTGAATCGGCCTCAGAAATTTTATCCACTACGGTGGTTGCCACTGACTTATCAGACACCATTCCCTTGGATGTCTACCCCAGCACGTGGTGCTGCTAGGCCTCCAGCAGCCATGTCCATTAAGGCCTTCGCCAGGGCTAAAGCAGCCAAGACTACTAAAACAGTGCCTGTTAAACCCCCTACAACCAGACCCTCTTCTAGTTCTCAAATGCTTACTCTGGCAGAAGATTTAATTTCTTTAATTAGAGGATCTCAATCTCACCCAGACAGGGCCTCTCAGCCCCCAGAGAAGAGACCTAGGGCAGAGCCCCCTGAGCCAGTGTCCTCTGATGATTCTGCCGATGAATCAGACTTAACTGACCAGCCAGAGGCTCCTTTCTCCAATTTTGAAGATTCTGATGCTGAAGAATCCATTCCAGCTGCTTCCCCACCAGAAGAATTCTCCTTTGGGGAAACCTTACATGCCATGCGAGAGCAGTTCCAATGGCAGCAACAGGATTTTTCAGACTCCAGAAAAGGACTTAGGACCTTTCTGCACCTTCCACAGCACAGGCCCTTAGCTATACCTCCTGTTCTCTCTGTGGTGGATGATGCTTTCAATGATGTCTGCTCCGCTCCAGATTCTTTACCCCCAGCCCCTGCCAAACCAGACAGATTTTACAGGGTGCCAGATACTCATCACCACCTTTACAAGGCCCCACTTGCAGACCCAGAAACTATATCCCAGGGTCCCAAGGCAGTAGCCGCGACCATAGCTAAAAACCCTATTCCTTCTGAAAGGGAAGCAAGGTCATTAGACAGATGGGGTAAAAAGGTCTACACTTCAGCTACTCTCTCAGCTAGAGCTTTAAACTGTCAGTTTCACATGATACAATACCAAGAGTTTATGCTTGATCAGTTAACTAAAAAGCTAACCACTGATGAATCTCTTGATAAGAAATATGTATTAGAAATGGTAAATAACATACAACAGGTTAGTAACCATTCCTTAAAATGTGGCTATGATGCACTGGAGGCTTCATTTAGATCAGCCATGACTGGCACAGTGATAAGAAGGCATGCATGGCTAAAGGAGCAAGCTCTACCGGATCATGTTAAAGCTAAGTTGCTAGATGCTCCTATGGATAAGACAAGTTTGTTTGGTACACCTGCCCAGCAGGTTATGAAGAAAATGAAAGAAAAGGCAAAATCTGTTCAAACGGTTAAAGATTTCTTGCAGGTTCAACCCCCAAGGTTTAGCAGGAACTGGCCTGCCAAAAATTGGTCCTTTCCTGACTCCACAAGATCTCAAAGGGGCAGGAATAGACGTTCCAGAGGCAGAAACCAATCCAGAGGAGGTGCCTACAGAGGACGACAGTGGCAAGGTAACAACAGAGGCACAGACACAACCACTGCCACTACATCAACACAACCACAGTGACTTAACCCTAAATCCGCCTACCAGGGAACAAATAGCAGCTCCTCTAGGTGGAAAGTTAACCTTATTTTCAAAGAACTGGCACTATATAACAAAAGACAAGTGGATTTTACAAACCATAGATCAAGGTTACCGGTTCCACTTCCACACTTTACCAGTCAAAAGAGGAATGCCAAATCTACCTCCAAATCAAAAAACAGAGGCTCTACAACAGATAATGGAGTTAGCAAACATGAGAGCTGTGGAAAGAGTGCCAACAGCAGAGCAAGGAAAGGGGTTCTACTCCAGACTATTCCTAGTTCCAAGAAAGGACAAAGTTGGAGACCAATTCTCGACCTGTCCACCTTAAATACATACATCATTGTCCCAAAATTCAAAATGCTGACCCTACAGCAACTTCTTCCCATGCTGGGCAAGGAGTGTTGGCTGGTAACTCTAGATCTCAAGGAGGCATACCTGCACGTCCCCATTCGACCAATCTGCAGAAGATACCTCAGATTTCTTGCAGGATCAGAGCACTATCAATTCTCAGCATTGCCCTTTGGCTTATCTACTGCGCCCAGAGTATTCACAAAATGCCTGGCATCAGTAATCGCCCATTGCAGACTACAGGGAATTCAAATTTACCCATACCTGGATGACTGCCTGCTACAAGGGGACAACAAAAGCAAGCTGACATCAGATTTACAAAGGGTCATTTACTTGCTACAAGCACTGGGATACACAGTCAATTTACAAAAGTCAAGGCTGATACCATCCCAAACAAGGACATTCTTGGGCGCGGAATTGGACACAGTAAAACAAATGGCATTCCTAACTACAGAAAAACAAAAAGAACTCCCTCTTTACTTCTTGGCACTAACAAAACTGAACAAGTTAACAGCAAGAAAAGTACTGCAGGCCTTGGGCTTCATGGCATCATGCATAATCTTGGTCCCATTTGCCAGACTACATATGAGAAAACTACAGTGGTACCTAAAGAATTTATGGTCCCAACACAGACACAGCCTAGAAACAGAAATCCCACTAATTCCATGCTTAAAACAGGAGTTCCTATGGTGGGCTTAGGCATGCCAGTCAAACCCAGGCCTACCCTTTCGCAGAAGTCAAGCAAGCCAGACCATCACAACAGACGCTTCAGACCTAGGATGGGGGGCCCACATGCTGGACAAATGAGTGCAAGGATTGTGGACACAGGATCAACTTCACCTGCACATCAACCTAAAAGAAATGCTGGCAGTAAAACTGGCAATCCAAAAGTTCAGACCATTTCTCAAAGAGGGCCAGTTGATGATAAGAACAGACAACACCACAGTCATGTGGTACATCAACAAACAGGGAGGCACTCATTCATACCCCCTATGCAGAATGACTTTGGAGCTGTGGACCCTGGCACTCAGCTACAACATCCAGTTACAGGCAATATTTGTACCGGGAAAAGAAAATACTCTAGCAGACATACTAAGCAGAACCACATCGGATGCCCACGAATGGAAGCTGCACCCGGACATCTTCAAGACCATCTCAAAGAAATGGGGAATGCCTCAGATAGATCTATTCGCATCACCTCTCAATCACCAGCTCAAAAATTCTGCACAAGGACATTCCACCCACTAGCATGGAAAGTGGATTCGCTCTCCTTCAGCTGGAAAGGCCTAACAGCATATGCATTCCCACCTCTTCCCTTGATACACAAAGTACTACTAAAAATCAAGGAAGAACGTCCAAGGATAATCCTGATAGCTCCAAACTGGCCAAGACAACACTGGTACCCACTGCTGAGGAGCATGTCTCGAACAATATGTGGCCAATACCCTGATGCCTTTGATGTTAACTCAGAACAACTACAGCATCATACATCCAAACCTAAAACGTTGCAACTGACTGCATGGAACATCACATAGCAGCAGCTAATCCAGAACTTTCCCAAAGAGTTAAAGACATTATTCTTGAAGCACGCAGACCTTCAACAAGAAGGAACTATGCTGGAAAATGGAAAAGGTTTGTCATTTGGAGCACTGAAAGAGGAAAAGATGTGTCAAACATAGATATGCCTAACATTCTGGAGTATCTGGCCGAACTTCTTCATTCAGGCCTGTCCTACTCCTCCATCAAGATACATGCATCAGCTATTTCAGCAGAATACAGCTTTGATCCACCTGTTTTTCCGCACCCTTTGCTCAGGCAGTTCCTCAGAGGAATCAAGAATGTAAAACCTCCAAGGAAACCACCATTACCAGCTTGGGACTTAAACTTTGTGCTAGAAAAGTTGACACTATCACCCTTTGAACCAGCAGCAACAGCAGACCTACAACACCTGTCATGGAAAACTGCTTTCCTACTGGCAATTACTTCAGCAAGGAGGGTTTCAGAACTACAGGCCTTAATGGCAGTGCAACCCTTCATAATCTTCCACCAAGATAGAGTGTCCATGAGGACTAATCCTACATTTATGCCTAAGGTGGTATCCAGAGTGTCTTTAAACCAGGCAATCCACCTACCTACCTTCTTTCCCAACCCACAAAACAGAGGGGAAAGAATACTGCATACCTTGGATGTACATAGACAGCTACGCTACTACTTGGACAGAACAAAAGTAGCAGAAAGACTGACCAACTTTTGTAGCCTATGCAACAGGAAGGGAAGGAAAAGCTATTTCCAAACAGACAATCTCCAAATGGATAGGAAACTGCATACGATTCTGTTACTCCTTCCATGGAAAGCCAATTCCACAGAACATAAGACCTCATTCTACAAGGGCAACAGCCACTACCACAGCCTTCTTACGAGGAGTGGCAACCAAAGACATTATTGAGGCGGCTACTTGGACCTCCGTGCATACATTTGCCAAGCATTATAATTTGCCTCTATATTCCAGATCCCGAGCAGGGTTTGCCACTGCTGTACTGCAAGGGATCCTAAACACACCATAATCTACTTTTATCCTCCTCCCTAGTTGGCTATGGTATTCTACCCAGTTGTTATGACTGCAGATGCATCCATGAAGGACATAGTACAGTTTTGTACCTACCATAAATGTAGATGTCCGAACTGGATAGCATCTGCAGTCAGGATTACCCTCCCTCCTTCCCTCTGTGGTACTCCTAGGGTGTTTACCCTCCTAATAGCTAGCTGGTGGGGAGTCTTTTATGGTGTATTTGTTTGTATATATGTACATACATGCTTATTTTTGTGTTTACCTCTATCTTTTTGGAAACATTGGCATCTATCCAAATTTTAGCCTTCAAGAGGGCTACTGGCATCTGGGGCAAGAAACACTGAGGAAAATGGCGTCGGCTGATGCCTTTATACCCGAAGACCAACAGAGATGACGTCGGGTGAAGTGCGACATCAGCCGAGGCCGGACCCGGACTTTGGAATCCGGCCGACTGAAGGGCTGCCTGACGACAGGACAACCCAGTTGTTATGACTGCAGATGCTATCCAGTTCAGACATCTACATTTATGGTAGGTACAAAACTGTACTTTGCCTGTAGTTAATTGGACATGGACTAGCTAAGAGAGTTATATTGTTTGACCAGTCTTGAGGTGTACTTATCCTTAATGAGGAGTGCTTTTCATGCCTTTGAACCATGTCTCGGTGACTGCACAGACGTCAGCATCTTTGAAACTGAGGAGTGCTTCCAGGGAGTGTAGTTTTTTATTTAGACTCCTAGCATTAAGCAGCAGTACCTTGAGTTTCTCTAGAAAGGATTTTGTTATGTTGGAAGGTTGGTTATTTTGACAGTGCCTAAAAAGGCAGAATAGGTGTGGCTAATGCCTTTGCCAGTATCTAACAGCATAGAGGAGACAGGAGCAGATCATCTCTGGCAAAGCAGCATGGCCTGTTGACCATCTCTTCTCAGGCTGACAGATATTGGATCCCCTTAGACTGACATCAGAAGCTAAGTAAATTAAGACTGACAGCAGAAGCTAAGCAAATTGTTAGTCAGTTATTTTTTGTTTGCATTGTTGCATTATCCTTTGAGAAGGTAGAATGCTGCTTAAGGCTAAGCTTATACCTGCCTGTGACATGTAATCTGAGAGCACCTGACAGGCAGCTAACCATAACCTGGTGAGGGCAACATCAGTTTATCTCGCAATGGAGTCACCTATGAGCAATACATTGAGTTTTGTGGCGTTACACCTTATGTGATAATTTGTTGAGACACTGATGTTTGTGTTTTGTTTGTGTTTTTTGCATTATGTTATGTTATTTTGAGCTGCTTTTTTGTATTGATTAGTTTAACTTTCTCCTTTGCATAAATACTGTACCATATCAGACATCTCTCTTTCTTTCCCATGTCCATATTTCTTTTTTATGCCTTTCAGAAATCTGTAAGTTTTGTTCCTTATATTTTTGCACAATCCCAGTTGCTTCTTTTTCCAAATGGCCCAAGATTTCTTGGACTATGTAAAGTTTTTTTTTTTTTTAATCTTTGAACACACATTTGCCTTTGAAGCTTTGGACAGTTTTTCTTGTGCACATATTTTTCTTTCCTCTAATTTCTCTCTGAATCTTTTTGAATGTATTCTATCTGGAAATTCTGGCCTTCTTGCTTAATAGCAACAATACATAATTTCATTGTTATCTTCAATTGTCCATTCTATCATCTTTTTAGCACCTCAGTTTTTGTGGACTACTACTTCCGTCTACAGCAGGGGGCCATTCTCCCCCCTGAGCATGGCCTAACCCCATTGTCGGAATGTTTCCATGTCTTGAGAATTGTACACTGTCAATTTTTCCAGTCCTGGCACCAGTGTGTATACCATGATCAGCACTTTTTTATCTTGGGACTTGTGGACCCAGCTGTTTATTTTTTAACCTGCTTCTGTCCATGAGATATGCTATATAAAATACAGTCTATATATCAGTGTTGCCTTGGTGAGAGTTTGTAAAAGGAGGGTCCACCTCTTGAAGGTACTCACCAAGACTTGAGGATAAATTCATTTCCAGCAGTACTACTCTCCTTTGTTTGCTGGTTTTATCATCTCTCCATTTGGACCCTGAAGGGAGTAATTCCCATTATGGTGGAATTATAACTTCAACAGATTATATAATGAGAAAACGAGAGCTCCTTGTGTTTGCTATAAATTTCCAGATAATAAAAATGAGTTGAGTCGCAAAAAACAAATGCTAGGTATAAGAAATGAAAAAAAAAATAAAATAAAATATGAAAATTTGTTGGCAAATGATCACACAAAAAAATGTATAAACATGTTAATTCCTTTCAGGAATGAAACATATCATATTAGTTTTCTTTTTGTAGATAGGTCAATGATTAGTGGTCATGAAATGATAGCTAATAAATTTAATGAACATTTTACTGGTTTTGCCCTTGATATGTGTGATTATTTTTCTTAATTTGTGAAAGAAAGAATTGATTGTATGACAAAATGCCCTAATATTACTGAAGAGATGTTATTAAGAGTCTTCATAAAATTAAATTTGCTACATTAAGTGGAATAGATTGTATTCCTGGAATTTTGTTGGTTAATATAAAACATTATTTAGTGAGTTTTTCAACTAGGACATTTAATTCTTCATTATATAATGGATAAGTACTGAGATCTTGGAAGGAATCATTAGTTACTACAATTTTTAAATCTAGAGATAAGATGGTAGTACATAATTACTGTCCCCGAAGTCTAACACCAATATTATGTAAAGTCTTTGACAGATGTGTTAATTGAATCATCCTTAAAAGAAGATAATCTTGCATTGCTTGATACTTTCCAATGTGTTTTTTTTTTTTCAAAGCCATTCTACACTCAGTAATTTGTCAGGCTTTTATGATTACATCTCTAGGACTATTGAGATGGGAATTAATACGGGTGTATTCTATTTGGATTTAACAAAAGCTTTTGACTTCCTATCATTCCATACTATTGATTTGGCATGGTAACAGTATAAGGTTAATCAATATTTATGTAGGTGGATTAATTGTTAGCTAAGAAGCAAACCTAAAGAGTGGTAATTCAAGAGAAAAAAATCAGATCTACCACTGGTGACATCAGGTATTCCTCAGGGATCTGTGCTTGGCCATTTTTTTTTTAATATTGTTTTTGCTACTGTTTGATGTCATTATCATTGCTGGTTGGTTAATTATGCTGATTATTGTAAAATTTGCTTTTTTGCTAATAAGAGAGATGATTTATCTAATATTAATATATATTTACAGTGCTTGGGTAAGTGGGCTAGTACAGTTCGTCTCTCATTTAGACAGAAAAATGTGAGGTATTTTGGTTAACAAAAATTAAGGAGATCTATTACATTGTCTATGTTTGATTTATTGGGAGTTAGTGAATATAAGGATCTTGGTACACTGATTGACTCCTTTTTTTTAAAAAAATCACGTGAGAGCCATCTGTAATAATGCCCTGAGACCAATGGGTTTGATCTCAAAATCTTTACAACGGAGGTTATGATCTTAGCCAGTTACTTCAACATGTATACCAATTTTGAAACACAGTATAGTGTACTGTACTCTTAATAATCATCATCTTAATTGTACAGAATCTGTGCAACGTAAACTTACAAAAAGGAATACACGACATTGAGCAGTTTTGCTATAGGTGTTTTTCAATGGTTGTTTATACCCTCCATTACAAATATATTGGGTGTCAACTTTTATTTTCCTATAAGGTGTTTAATGTCTCTTTTCTTCAGTCTTTATTGGATTGTGAAGTATATAATAATCTAAAGACATATAAACATCATAAATTAAAGATCTGCTTATATTGATGTAATAAAAAAATAGAACTTGTTATTTAACAAGTAGGATGGTACAAGTATGCAGTAAATTACCTGAATATATCAGATGTGCAAATAGTCTAGTAAAATTCAAAAGCCTTTGGATGTGTGGACTGAGACTAATGTGTTTGATCTAATAATTACTGAGATAGCATTCCTTGAAATCAGTAAGACTTGAACACTTTATCTATCTTATGAACTTATTCTTTCATATTTTATTGACTATACATCTTTTACCAGTATTGTTGCATTTCAGTGTCAGCACAAGCCAACGTTTAGCATCGAGAATACTTATTTTCTTATTCTTTCTCCCTAGGAAAGCACAGTCTACTAGTCATGAATTGTTTACTTTTCAGCACAGCAGCAGCAGCTCTTGCTAAGTTCACTGAAAATGAAATTAGAAGTTCTGTTTCAGAATGGTGTTCTACCAACAGAGGCCTGTGTCACAAATAAGGCGTTAGTGCAAGTGTTTGGAAATAACACAGTTGTTCATCATATTGATGACTGCTGCAGTACCCTTAGCTTATATGAGTTATATCCTGCCAAGGATATAACAGCTGTCCAACTTCTGAAGTTTAAGGGCACCTTCCGCACACCCAGACTGTCTAGCAGCTGCTCATGCTGACATGACTTTGGGCACAAAGCCCTTCAGAGCTTTACTGCTGCTGAAGAGTTCACTCCTCTAAGGCTTTCGAGGATCGACGGTCAGCTTGTGCTTTCCTTTGCTGGGCAGATCCCTTTGGGGAAATAGCCTTTTATTTTCTTAATTTTGTTGATGTTTTATGACTTTCCTCTTTAGGAAGGTTATTTTAAAGCTAGAAGTGTTTTATTTTAATGGACTGCTTTGAGACTGGAACATACTTTTAAACCAAGAACTAGTTTTTCCTACCAGTTTAAAAGTAGTGAAAAGTAACTGAAAACATTTTTTTCTGTGGAGAAATTGTGTTTATTCTTTTTTTGGAGTTGGCAGAGTATTTTAAAGTGCTTTTTACTGTATGTATGTTAACAACAATAACTTTTGTGGATTGGTAGTGTTTACCAGCAGTTGTTGCTTGTCTTCCCCAGGAAAGAGACATCATTTTCATCTTGACCATGGAACAGACTAGTGGTCCCATGGTTGATCCTTCTTCCAGCCATAAAAAGAAATAATGGAGCAAACAGCCTTTGCCACCACAGCAGGCTAGAAATTTGCCTCAGCCGCAGGTGACTCTGCTGTGGCCATTTACTGTACCTCAAACTACTCATCTTTCACTCCGAATCCCTCTGGTGCAGCACCTACAGCCAGTATAGACGGGGGGGGGGGGAGGGTTAGGCACATCCTCTGCAGCTGTTGGGGTCCCCTCAGAGCCAGTCTTGTTTGTTCTAGGAGATGGAACTAGGAAGGTTTTCCTGTTGTGTCAGTATGCTTTGCCCTTCCCTGGGGAAGCAGCTGTTGCCATTCGTAACATGGTTGGCACCATTATTCCTGGCAAAAAGAAACAGAAAATCAAGCAGGTATTTACTCCTCCCAAATTTCTTTTGCTAGGAGTAGTTTACTGGGTCTAGCTCAGAGTATAGTTCAGGCTGTTGATTCTTCTTGTAAAGTAGTTTCTGGTAAAAGAAAAAGGGATTCCTGTTTTTCTGAAGAGATTCAAGATTCTGAATCTGAACAGGTCAGTGCAGGGATGGATGGAGGGTTTTTCCACAGATTTCTGATTTACTCTTAGAGGAGATCTCAATTTCTGATTCTCCCTATGGGGATTTCTATTTCTTTAAGACAACTAGAACGTGCCAGTGTTTTCAGTGGGGAGAACATTGAGATTTCTCAGTCCCTCAGAAAATACTAGGTGTTGTGCACCCATTCTTCCTGTTCTGCCTGCTTTACAGGATATGTGTGTGTGTTACTGCATTTTTCTCAGCCCCTCAGAAAATATTAGGTGTTGTACACCCATTCTTCCTGTTCTGCCTGCTTTACAGGATGTGTGTGTGTTACTGCATTTGATTTTCATGATAGCCAGCCAGCTGCCCATAAAAAGGCAGATAAGATGTATAAAGTTCCTCATTCTTTTAAACTTTTATACACTACTCCCAAACCTGAACTGGCAGCTGTAGCTATAATTGATCCCACTGCTGCTAAGTACTTAGTTAATTCCAATCTTACTCTTTCTAAAAAGAATGAGAAAAGTATTGATAGGTATAGGAAAAAAGTTTATATTTCTGCAACTTTGACTTTCAGAATCAATTGTCAGGCTCCTATGTTAAAATTTGTTGTGGCAGTTGTGAAAGTATGATATATGTTTTACCTGCAACTTCTTGTGAGGAGAAATCTGTTTTAAATAACTTAAGTTTCTTCTATTGCACAGGTCACTATCCATTGTTTGCATAGTATGTATGACTCTTTTGATCTTCCAAGGTATGATCATTGGTGCAGTTTTAAGGAGGATTGCTTGGCTGCATTCTCAGAACCTCACATATGATGCTAAAAATGAGATTTTAAATTCTCCCTTGGATGCACATTTCATATTTGGTCCCCCCGCTACAGAGGTTATAAAAAGTGTGATGAAAAAGGCAAGTTGATAGAGAGAATCTCTTTTTCAGCCCTCTTTTTCCAAATTGTCAAAGGGACTTTTTATCTCCTCATCCAATTTGGCAAAAAAAAAAAAAAAAGAAAACAGAATAAATAGTCTCAACAAAATTCAGGTAAACGAACATTTGAGGAGAACTGACTAGAGGGTTTCAAAAACAAGAAAACAAGTCTGGAGCTTCCCAAAACCAAGGACAGTTCAGCAAGTCTGAATGACTATTCTAAAGACCTTGTGGCCCTCCTCCTATCCTGGCCCCTTTTTTCTTCTAGAAAGTGCGACTTTGGATTTTTCTCCTTGGCAGCAGATTATTTCATACAAATGGGTTCTGAAAATCAGGTCTATATTTAATTGTTAAATAATATTTGCATTGAACAGCTAAACACTGAACCCTATCCATCGAACATTCATTCAAAGAATGTTCATTTCAGCGAACGAGAAAGTAACTGGTTAGCCAGCACTTCCCCGTCTGCCCTTTTTCCCACTGTAATGTGGTCTCTGAGTTGGTATATATAGTTGGGGGGGGGGGTAAGTTTGAAGTACTGCATTGTGTGAGACAGGGAAGTGTCAGCTAACTAGTTACTTTTTCTGCTGAAAAACTTAACGTTCACTGAATGAATGCTCGATGGATAGGGTTCTATGTTTAGCCATTTGATGCAAATGTTATTTAACAGTTAAACTTAGATCCCTTTCCTTGGGAGGGGGAGGGGTCATTCCTCATCCTCTAAATCAGACTGTTTTGTTTCCAACTATTTTTCATCACATGCTGTCCCAATGAGTGATAGAACCAGTTCTTCCTTCCCAGGAGGGGGGAGGGTTTTTATTCAAGGATGTTCCTAGTGCAAAAGAGAGAAAGAAAATGCCTGGAGACTAGTTCTGCATCTGTCTTTCCTAAACCTGATTGTGGTAGTTCCAAATTCAGAATGATGTCAGTTCACAACCTGTTACCTGTTCTTCCTCTTTCAAATTTCCTGGTAACACTAGCCTTAAAAGATGTGCATCATCACATCCCTGTTCATTCAGACGTCAAATGTGACTTAAGGATTTGCATGTCTGGATTACATAATCAGCTACCTGGATTCCCCTCTGGATTATCCACTGCACCAAGCATTCACAAAGTGTCTAGCTCCAGCTTCCAAAACTTCAGGGCACCTTCCACACACCCAAAGTGTCAAACAGCTTATCTGAGTTGACTAAAAGACAAAATTTGGGCACAAAGCCCTTCAGAGCTTTGGTGCTGCTGAAGAGTTTGCTCCTCTGAGGCTTTCATGGGAACTAGGTCTAGCTCCAGTTATATAGTCTTTTTCAAAGTGCCAAGAATCTCTCTCTTGGGTGAGAGAGCTCTTACACAACCTGGGATTCCAAGAAGATATTCCGAAGCATTTCTTGACTTCTTCACACAGGATTGTGTTCCTTGGATGTAGACATCTCAGTTCAAAGAGCTTTTCTTTCACAGAAAAATGATCCTTACTTACATCTGTTTCTAAGTTTTTCCACTTCAGTGTGAGGGAATGCCTCAGGATTTTGGGTCTCATAGCACCTATGATTCTCATGATACCCCTGGCAATAGTCCACTTGAGAAGGATATAGTGCTATCAGTGCTATCTGAAATCTCTTTGGTCCCTTATCTTTTTGAATCCCAGTACTGGGGTTTGT
Organism: Protopterus annectens; assembly: GCF_019279795.1. Lineage (NCBI taxonomy): Eukaryota > Metazoa > Chordata > Ceratodontiformes > Protopteridae > Protopterus > Protopterus annectens. Next base: position 272,113,518 of record NC_056726.1, on the reverse strand, counting down.
CAGAAGACACTTTTTTTGGTGGAGACAACAGATATCCTTAAATCTAGATCTCCCTTTATCCATCCCTGCTCCAAGGCACTCAGTTACCACAGACGCTTCAGAATTTGCTTGGGGAGCATTTTCAGGAGGGATAAAGTGCAGGGTATGTGGGACACCAAAGACAGACACAAGCAGCAAGCACCTAAGTATCAAGTAGATGCTTTCCCTTTTGGATTATAGAAGAATTCTAGAAGCTGTTACATGATCCACTGTACATACTTTTACAGAGTACTGTAAGCTTGATTCCTTCTATAGGACCAGATCAAGCTTTGCTAGGACCATTCTCCAAGGTCTCCTGGACTTTTCTTCTTCTTCTTCTTCCACCTCTCAAATATAGTTAACTAAGATAATCTACCCATATAGCTAAGGCTACTGAAGCAGTAATCAATATGATGAACATAGTACAATTGTGTAAGCTGAACTTAGCATAACAGTAGATGTTTGAGTGATCACTGCTACAGTAGCCCTCCCTCCCTCTTCCCCCCTTGTTTTTGGTGTATTTTTAATGCCAGGGTGTGGACATTTATTATTTTGTTGTATCTAGCATGGTCCTTTCAGGGTTCAGCCTCCCTCTCTGTGCTGTAAAAGCTCTGAAGGGCTTTGGTCCCAGTCTTATCTTTTAGTCAGCTCAGCTCGAGCTGCTTGATAATTTGGGTGAATGGAAGTTGCCCTGAAGTTTGGAAGCTGGCCACCTGTTACATCCTTGGCAGTATATAATCCATGTAGCTAAAGCTACTGCATCAGTGATCACTGGAAGATATACTGTTATTGTAAGTTCAATTCACACAACTGTACTTTTCTTTCTGAATTAGAAGGCAGAATTACAGTGATGCTTTTCTACTCAAGGGTAAAAAAACTTGTAATCAAAACAGTGAGCATTAGCTGTGTTTTGTAGTAAACTAAAATTGTTTATATTTTTGTTGTTATAATACACTGATTTCTTAAACAGACGCAGTAATTAATTGTTTTAATTATGTCATCAAGTTTACATCTTAAAATAATTTGAATTTTTTTAAGAGTAAACAGAAGTCTTGTTTTTGATGGATTTTCTGCTGTGGTTGCAGGAATGTAGTTCTGGTTGTAGGAGTACTGATTTGTTTCATAATGCCATTTAGGACCATGATATATGTGTATATACATATATATATATATATATATATATATGTATATATATATATATATATATATATATATGTATATATATATGTATATATATATATATGTATATATATATATATATATATATATATATATATATATATATATATATATATATATTATATATATATATATATATATATATATATAATTATATATGTAAAATATATATATTTTTTTAATTTTTGTACTGTAAAATAGTAAAACAAACTAAAATATGTATCATTTGTGGGACTTGGTAATGTAATGAATATTGTGGATGTGGACATTCTGCTTGTCAAAAATTTAGTTAGGTCATTATTTTCAAGTCTATAAGTACCGATGTATACAATGAAAATTTCTTTGTTTTTTGTTTAAGGATGTCATAGATCGACTTGTAATCATTAACTCAGATGCCAAAGTTGTCTCTTTGTTCAACTATGAGCAATCTCACACATTTGGACTAAGGTAATTAAATTATGTTTCTCGATTTAGAAGCAACATACTTCTGTGATTGAAAATAAATAACGATAACTTTTGCAGTTAGTAAGCCACAGGGTAACTTTACAATTAAGTGCTTGTGTGTGTGTGTGTGTGTGTGTATATATATATATATATATATATATTTTTTTTTTTTTGTATTCATGTATGTATGTATGCTTATATCATGTGTACATTCTATTTATAGTTGTCCACCACAATGGAAATATGTCTGTTCTCTCAGAGCTGCATTGACTTAGAGTTGATTATATTAAGTAGAAGTGCAAGGGAAGGTTTTATCTCCACAGAAGAAAATAGCTGTGTGTTTTAAGTGAAATCATACCTCTCAATTTCTTAGAGAAAGAAATCTGGACAAGCCATAAATACTGGTGGTGACAAAGGCCCAAAAATAACGACACTTTTTAAATATTACTCGTACAAACTTAGAAATTTGATAGAATAACAGGTTTTAGGTTAGCATGAATTTTCTGAAGGGCATGAAGTCTGAAACTCAAATGTCTGTCAGTATTTTCTGACTTCAACCCTCAGTGATTTGCCAGAAAAGCTAGAATTTTTTGAGAAACAGGCAAAAATATGAGGCAAAATTCTAGACATTTTGGGAAAAATCTGTACAGTTGAACGATATGAGTGAAAGTATTTTTTCTACCAGACTTTGTCATCTTCTGTTCTAGCATGATGGGTTTCAGCTGCATAGATTCAACAAAATGACATTCACCAGTTTGGTTCTCATGCTCATGTTAGAGATCATAGATGGTGATGTTCCTTATTGCTAGAAGAGCAGTGGTTCAGTATTTTGTTGTCCAGACAGCAAGCTGTTATTCCTGCATTTTAATTTTCTTTATTTATTGTTATTTATTAATTATCTGGGGAGTAGACCAAACCAAGTTGACCCTTCAGTCATGATAGAGTAATTAAATCAAAAATAACAGTATATTTATACGCCAGTGCAAATTCAAAAGGACAAACATACTTTTATCAAGTATGATAATGGAAATTCCCAAAGGCTACAAATGTTCATTATCAAAATAGGTGCAAGGCAGTCAGGTTACTTTGACAGCAAGATAATGGGTCAGAGAGTGTTATGGAGAGTAGTGTTTACAGATTTAAGCAGCAGAAATATGAGTATGCTTGCCAACTAACTACACACCAAGTGGCATGCAAGATCCCAAATATCATCCAGTGCTATATAAATGGCACATGACTAACAAGCTAATTACTGGTCCACTGAAGCAACTATTAGGTTAAGCAGTAGACATAGGTGTAATATGCTGTTTATTAAATGTTAGATTTTTTTTTGTATATCCCTTGAACTGACAGATGAGTGCAGAACATACTTCACCATCAGCAGCAGGTGGCTCTCATCATCATCTTCTTTCGGCTGTTCCCGTTAGGGTTCGCCACAGCAGATCACCTGTTTCCGTGACTCTACTGCCACAAAAAGAGCATGCCACATTTTATAGGCAAAACTCTGAGGACCTTAAACAGATTGTCTTTCCTCTATTCCTAAATTTCAAAGGAATTATCCTTCTAAGTCTTTGTGTGTAGACATCAGACGCATTCTTTAAGGGGGTAAGACATCTTCCAAAAGAATGTTTCTGGATAAATCTGATCAGGCTTATAGAGGTCAAAAGCCCGTTATTCCTAACAAATATGCTTCTGTTTGACATTTACCTTTCCCTGACCCTTGGCCAAGTTTCTCCTTCCCTGTGGTTAACTCTTATACCATCTGGCAGGAGATCAGCATGGATTCCTGGGTTCTTTCCATAATACAAAAAGGTTGTGTCATGGCTTAGAAACCCCTTCCAGTCTTTTCAGGGATTCCTTAGCTTCCACATTGCCAACTTCGTCTTTATTATCCCATTTTCAGGACCTTTTACCTCAAGGAACTATTCATCCTGTTCCTCCCTTCCAGAGGAGAGACAGGTTTCTATTCCAGAATATTTCTGGTTCCCAGGAAGGAGGGCTCTTGGATGCCTAACTCTCCTTTCTCAGCACTTTTCTGAGAGTCCAGTCTTTCAAAATGTTGTTTCTCCAGTCCCTGTTTCCCTTGCTTCTTCTTCAGGCCTGTCTGGTTCCTCTGGACCTGAAGGATGCTTATCAACACATTGCTATTTACCTTGTCTTCAGGAAATTTTTATGGTACTCTGTTTTGCCTTTTGGTCTTTATACAGCTTCAAGAGGCTTTACCAAATGTTTTAGCTTAAGTCATAGCTTACTGCAGACGCCATTGTATCCAGATGTTTCCCTATATGGACAACCTTCTCATTCAAGCTCCTTCCCAGCAGCAGCTTCTTCAGAATCTCAACTTTACCATGCTTCCGCTTCAAAATATGGGATTCACCCTCAGTCTCAAAACTGTTATTGTGACCCTTTACAGGATCACGTTTTCCTGGGATGCAGGATTCGGACCTTGCCTATGTTGACTTTTCATTCTCTTAACAAAGTCACCTTCTTGACATCTTTCTTCTGGTCTTTTTCCTTTGCAAGTGGTGTCTGCAAGAGAGATTCTGTGGGCTCTTGAGGTACATGGGTTACACCATTCCTAGTTCCTTTTGTCAAACTCCATATGAAGACGCTACAGTGAGATCTAAAGACAATCTGGCTTCAATATTCTCATCCTCTGGAATTTCACATTCCTCTTTTGTCTTGTTTCAAACAGGAATTTCAGTGCTGGATTCATAAGATTTCTCTGATTCCAGGCCTACCCTTGCCAGTTCCATGCCCCACTCAGGAGCTGTATACAGATGCTTCAGATCTGGGCTGGGGAACCTCTTCTAACAACATCAGGGACCAGTGAGTGTGGTCTCCCCAGCACGTAGAGGATCACATCAACATCAAAGAAATGAGGACTCAGCTTTTGGCTTCAAGCTTTGCATACTCTCTTGGCTCTGAGTCCTCCCCAGAGTTTACACAGACAACACCACTTTGCCCCCTTGTTTGTTTATATACCACATGACAAAGTCGTACCTCTTTGCAGACTACTAGCTGTTCTTGTTTGGGAGTTTGCTGTCAGTCATCACCTCATCCGTCAGGCAGTTTACATTCTCTCTGAGCACAGTCTAGCGGCTGACAACCTGAGCAGGTCCAGGGCAGATTGTCAAGAATGGATGTTTCACAAGGAGTTCTTCCTGGACATTATCTGCCAGTTGGGTACTCCTCAAGCAGTTCTGTTTGCCTCTCCTCAGAACAGGCTACTTCCCAGGTTCTGTCCTAGGATGCTAAGTCCTCTGGTTTGGAAGGTGGGCACTATGTATTTTTCTTGGAGAAGGATGTTTCTGTATGCCTATTCCCCTCTTCCTCTGTTCCCTCAAGGTCTTGTACAAGATCATGTGGGACAGACCCATAATTTTATAGGTGACCCCCTTTTGGCCCAGAGAGCATTGGTCCCCCTTCTGTTTCATCTGGCCTGGGGCAGTCATCATAAAATGAATCTCAGTGCACAAGACAAGAGCTTTCTCATTCTCCCTTATCTGCTCACCTATATTTGACTCTTTGGGTGTTACAGTTTTGATTCCTTTTTGACATCAGTTTTCTGAGGACGTGCTTTAGGTTTTGCAGGCATCCAGAAAAAACATTCTTAGAAAATCCTATGTTACTAAGTAGAAAATATTTTCTGTTTGGTTTCACTAGCATGAACATGACCTTCTTTTAGTGGATATTCCTCTACTATTCTTTCTTATCTTTGTGAGTCACTGAATTCTGGGCTGGCATAACTCATCTGTTAAAGCTCATTTTGCAGTCATTTCTGCTTGCCTGCCATTGCATCTGTCACTTTCCTCTAGGTTTGAAGTTAAAAATGTTGTCCTTTTCTGAATTTTCATAGAGATAGTTTGTCTTCGCACAAATCCTTTTTTATGCCCAAGGTGGTCAATGATTTGTCCTTATATCAGTCTGTTCACCTTCCTTCTTTTTCCCTTTACCTCAGTAGTTAAAGGATCCTACATACTTTAGGTTTGCATAGACAGCTCAGGTATTATTTGGATAATACTACAGCTATTAGGAAATGTGAGCAACTTTTTGTTTCTTATCATACCAGGACATTGGGTTTAGCTGTTTCTATGCAAACCATCTCCTCTTGAATTTCTAAGACTATTTCCTTTTGTTATTCTTTTCACGGTAAGCAGTTTTATTCTAAAATCTGTGCTCATTCAACCAGGCTGGTAGCCTCTTCTGGTACCTTTCTCAAGGTTTTGGATTCCAGATCCATTTTTAAGGCTGTTACTTGTTTCTTTATGCATACTTTCACTAAACACTACGTTAGATGACATTTCTAGAGCCAGAGCTGCCTTTACCAGGGCCATCCTGCATGGGTTTTTGGAGGGCTCTTCAGTTTCTTTCTCTACAGTAGCTTTAGTACTATCCCTTTAGTAAAGAATACTGCCACAGTGGTAAGGAAGGACATAGTACAGTTGTGTAAGAACTTACCATAACAGTAGATGTCCTACTTTTCACTGTTGCAGTATTCCGTCTATCCCTCCTTATGCCTTTTATCTGTTTTCTTATCCTCTGAATGAAGGATTCTCTTTCTTCCCATTATGGATGCCCATGCTCTTTCTTTTGTTCCAATTGGGTTGGTCTGGTTCTAATGGGGTAATAATTCAGTTCTGAGGATTAGGTGCCTGTACATCACTTATGTACCTTACGTTCTGGAAGTAGGACATACAATTGACATATGGCGCCTGGAAAGGCCTAAGGTTTTGGTATGCTCACCAGATGTATGGCTATCCTTAGTAGGCTATCCCTTTTTTATGGTAAGTTCTTACACAACTGTACTTTCTTTCACCTTCTGAAAAAGCAGTATTCTGAGTCCATTCATAGTGACTTGGAGTTCCTTACTGTAGTAAAGTTCATTCTGTTTGTAGTCTTTCACTAACATTGTATCAGGACATATTATGTTTAAACCTACCCTAAAAAATTCAATAAGTAGGTATGTGTACATAAACTGTACCTGGTGTAGAAATGCAAGTGTGATTGACTTATCTCAGTTACTGTCACTTTTCAAATAAATACATTCAAGTTACTTTTAACTGCTTGGATTTAATTCTTTATCCCTTCATGGATGTATGACCTAACAAAACGTTTTTGTGAAGAACACGTGTTTCATTATAGCAATTTCAACAAACTCTAACCAGGTTTCATGAAAAATGATCATTGAATGAGAAATGCCAGACTTGCATGTAGCACAAGCCTTTTTTACTTCTCCAAGATGGACATGCTGGAAGAGTCTTGTTACTGCAAGAACGGAGTATTTTTCATTTCCAGTGCTCTGTGTGCTTCATCTTAATCCTCTTGCTAGTTGTAACAGTATCCTTACGCAAGCATGACTTGAAATACCACAGTCACTTCCCATGCCCATGACTGTTAGAACAGAAAACATATTCCTGTAATGCATAGTGTTTTTTGCAGTTTGCTGGCTTTAATGTTCTCCTGAAAAATAAAATAAGGAATTTTTATCATTATTTTACAAAGCTTATTCCATTTGGTGCACTGTTTAATAGAAAACCTGTGTACAGCAACATTACCTTGTAAATCTGACAAGTAATAGTCTGCAATATCTTTGCGTGAGAAGTTATTGCACAGACAGGGGATAAGAAACTGATTTTACTGAGTAGACATAAGCCACTTTGATTTGTGCTTTTAATCAATAAGAAGGTAAAAGTCATCTTTTTTTTCTTTCTTTTTTGTTTGGTCCCAAATACCTACCTGCCATCAGCCCTGTGAGGTGTGTGGTCTATTAGTTCCCTGGTTGGCTAGAGATGTCACAGATTCCACTGGGGCTACAGCAAGAGCACAATATCATTATCCAGGCATCTACTGTTTTTTTTTTTTTGTTATATCCTACCTAGATTTCCTCACTCTACACATGCCAGTAACATCCATGAGGAGACATGCATTGGGCTTTGCAGTTTAACTGCTTCTGCCTCTACATGAGATACATCCCCCTTATAGTATATGCATAGTTCAGCAATAGAGGTGTACCTGGCAAACTCCCCACTTCAGTCACTTGCCCCAGAATGGGCAATTTGTCAGAAGCCACTTGCTATTTCCTCTATTACCAAGCTCCTGCAGAGCTCCCAGTTGAATTTCGTTCATCTGGGTCACAGTCAGGGCTTCATCCGTGCGCACCATGGACTCAGGTGAAAGGACAGCATAGGTTCGTAGGTTCATATATTAGTACTAGGCAGGTTGAGAGGGTGGCCTAATGGTTAAGGTGTTTGCCTTACAAACACAAGGTGCAGAGTTTGAGTCTCACAAGGGATAGTTGGCTAGGCTTACAATGGCTCACAAGGGCAGTTAGCTTAGTACTAATCTATGAACCTAATAAACTTTTCATAACAGTTACTACACCATTTTGAAGACTTGTTAATTTGCATATTGGTTTGCTTAATGTTCTCCTGATACAAATAGAATTTTTATGTACTCAGCTTTGCAGAATCATCTGCCTAGCAGATGCAGACCTGAGTACAGTTCAAGAACTTAAGATAATTAAGACTGAATGGGTCAACATAGAGAAAGAAATTAAGTTGGTGGAGGATGCCGAAAGTGTGAGAGTATGGGAGACAGTTTCCATATGGGAGGAAACATTGAGAAGGCAAGTGTGAGAGAAAGGGATGTGATGAAGTATTGTAAGTTATGAATTATGACAGAGAGGGAGAGCTGATGAGCTGTATGTAACAAGATATTTCTTAGTGGTACAACAAAGGAAGAAGCTGATGGGGAGAAGGAGGAGGAGAGACAGCAGATCATTCAGGTGATTTTGTGCAGTGGCATAGTCAGGAGTCTAGCAGATAAATTATTTTGTTCATTTGGAAGACTCTGTGGATATTGGTTAGGTGTGCAGAGAGAGGAAGAGAATTTCATACTTTTGCACATATTTGGCATAAGCTGGAGTCCCCATATGAATTGTGAAATTGTGATACAGCTCCTTGGTACTTGTTGGATATAGCTAAAAAGTAAATGTACTTGCCTAATAGATAGTGGTTATAATAGTAACTGCAAGCGTACATTACCTATGCACACTATCATGTGCAAGAAACTTTCTGTAAATCTTTATACATTACTCTTTCCTAGCCCTCATACAGGCTTTAGCAGGAAAACAGACAAGTGGAAACTCTTGCCTTCTTATTGAAAGTAAATACATGAACAAGTACACTCCCTAATGTACATTTTTTTGTGTGAAGTTCATTGCATATTACTGTTACCCTTCACCTTCATTTCAAGCACCCTCTAAGGATACTAGTTTAAGACTAACATTAGCCATGCATGTATTTTGATGTGGTTCAGTGTATTTTCTTCTAGTAGTTTTTCACAGTTTCATTGGTAGTTATCATGTAGTCTGTCCTGGAGACCATTGAAGAGCCCTAGCCTAATTTTGCAATTACCCAAGAGCACTGCTGATTAAGTGACTTCCTGAGTCGCATGTTGGGCACAAAGAGGCTTAGGGAATAATACTCTGAACTACAGGAATCTTTTTGTTAACATGTCCTAGACCTATTACTTTATGTTAACTGACAGACATAATTTCAAATTCTTGCATTCCTGAGACTATCAAATCCTTGAAATTAACTTAGATCACTGCTTTGTGTTACTGTGTATACAGTACTATTTAATTCTTTCTTACCTTATTTTTTATTTCATTCTGTTTACAGTGCAAATTAATCCTTTCTCCCCCACCTTATTTACTTATGTCACAGCATTTGTAATGCTGTTTAATTAATTCTTCTGTTAGCATATTGCTTTTCTTGACAGATATATTAACTGAGTGAAAGTCAGCAAAGTAACATAATTACATTGTGCTTTGCTGTAACGCAACAGACACCATTACCCCTTAATCTATTACAGGATTTCTTATTTATTTTGTATTTTCGCATGTATGCAAATGTTCTATTATAGTAATTTTTGTATACATCTGTAAATATGCAAGAGATTTCTGATTATCTTAAATATTTGATTTTATTCCTCATTGCCACTTTAAAATCTGTGATGTCATGCTGTAACCATCTTGTACTTGTAAACGTTAGAACAATTATTGTTTACGTATGTAACATGGGTGACATTACTTACCCCAATATTAACTAATAATCATATATGACACCAAATGTGCAGGCACAGAAATTTATGGATTTTGTAAATACAAACTCCCTGGACCAGGTTGACAATAAGCTGATGAGGGGTGCAAACATATTGGATCTGGAAGAGTGCTGTATACCCCCTAGTCCTTCGAAGTAAAAATAAAACCCAGAACCTCAGCTAACCCTGGAATGCTCATGGACTACTCTAAGGGCCACCTTCCTATATTAAGTGATAACTTGGCAACATTTTAAGTCCCCATAAACCTTAAGAACACTGCTGCCTACACAGAACTGTTTTACAGAAAACCTATACAATCATGTTAATAGCAGCATAGAGGCAGCTGTACTATAATGCTGGCACAACTCATAGCATGTAGCATTCATAATAAATAATTAGAATTAGTCTTGAGTAAAATTTACTTCATTTTTTAGCACTGCAAGGAGGTGAAAGCTAATGATGACCAGACTCCAGCCCTGCCCTGGTACTGTGGGACTCTTACCCACTAAAGCATCCCCTAACACTGGACAATTCTAGCCTGCCAGAGATCTTATCCTTACCTTGCAGTGTAATAAATGGCACTGTTTCTTCATACCACCATCAGTCGGAATCAAACTCATCAGTTGAGCACCCGATGCCCCAACCCTTTGCACCAAGCAGGACACTTCAAGTAGATCTATTATCAACCAGCTTTTGTCCTGACAATATTTTATGTTCTATTTAAAATTCTTTTCAGGTTTCAGTTTTTAATTGCTGAAAATAGACAAAATGTGATAGGTTTTTATAGGTCTTGTGCTGTTGGCTGGTTTGGTTTAACTATTGTCTGTGACTCTCTAGCTGTAAAGACTAGTCGTCATCTTCTCCTTTCGGCTGTGCCTGTTAGGGATCACCACGTTGGATCATCAGTCTGTAGAACAAGTGGCAGTGGAGTTTTACATTATTGAGTTGTCAGCCCAGCATTCAACCACACACACACACACACACACACACACACACACACACACACACACACACACACACACCTAAAGCCAATTTAGAATGTCTAATCCACCTGCAACATGTCTTGGGAATGTGGGAGGAAATCGGAACACCTTGAGGAAACCCACTCAAACACAGGGAGTGTAGATCATAGTGTGTGCTTTGTACTTTTAAAGCCACTGTAGTTCATAGGCACATGTACAGAAAGTACTGAGCATGTGCAAGCAGAGTGCCATTTTGTGTAATCAGCTGGAGTGAAAGCATGTATGTGTATAGCCGTCAGTCAGTTAGCTAGTTTTTTTAAGTTTTATGTTCCAGTCATCCATCCTGATATGTTTATGTGTAATAAATAACTTAAATGAACACCAAGCCTTGTCATCTTATTTGAATAAATTAGAAAAGAGACCAACTGGAGGCTAAAGGTCCAGTATAGCAATAAATAAAACAAATCCAAATAACAGCAATGTGGACCATCAGGCTAAGACACAAAGCTTTTATTCCACACAACAGGTTAGCGCTTTCGGGAAACAATCCCTTCATCAGACAAACATTCAACAATTCTAACCACATTAAATAGAAATAACTAGCCAATAAAAAACTTAGAACAATCAAATAATTAAAAAAAATATTAAAAATGAGGTCTACGCCTACTTAAAATGGGCTTTTAAGGAACCATGCCATTTAAACCAGGGGATCTATCAGCTCCCAGTTCTATAATCCATTTAACCTCATGGAACTCTGTAAGATTTTTGACATCTCCTCCCCCTAAGCTAATCATCACTAACTGCAAAACTTGAAAACAAAACCAATGTCCTTCATTTTCTTTAATATGTTGAAATAAGGCATTATGTTCCCTTTTTAGCCTAACATCTGAAAGATGCTTAAAGATCCTGTCCTTAAATCTACAATTTGTCTTCCCCACATAAAATGATGCACAGCATTGACAGCTAGCTAAATAAATTATATTCTCTGTATTACAATTAGCTATGTGGTTCGGACAATACACTTTATGTGTGACAGGATGTACAAAAATTTGTTCTTTATTTATAAACATACAGGCTTTACAATTCAGACAAGGGAACGTTCCTTTCCTATTACTAAATGGCATTATTCTATTGTTTTGCTTGAAGGGGTCTCTGTCACAAAGCAGTTGTTTTAAATTAGGTTTCCTCTTTTATACAAACCTTGTTTCATCACCTGCTAGATCCCTCAGCCCATCATCTGTTTTAAAATCTGCCAATTCCTCTTAATTACATCAATAACCTGCCTATTATTACTACCATATGTTAAACATAAATTCACTTTGCTTCTAGCCTTATTGTGTAGTTGCCCCTTATTTAGCATCTTATTTTTTCTTTCTTTATTGTTCACCCCTTGATTAGAGAACCTGGGTGCCCCTACATCCTTACGTTGTTGAGCCACAGTAGATATGCTATGTTCTTTCTCCCTTTCTTTATATCCTCTAGATCTAAGTCTAAGAGAAAAATTATTCATTTCAGTTTGAAACTCAGTTTCTCCAGTATGTAATCTAGAAAGCCTAAGTGCCTGTCCCTTGATAATATTATTGGTAATATGGCCAGGATGCATACTATCCTTAGTTAACATAACATTTTTCCAACACTCCTTTCGGAATACCTTGGTCTCAAAAACCATCTTATGTATATCCTAGACCAACATCTAAAAAATCTATGTGGGATGTTGAAAAGTTCAAGGTAAATCTAAGGAAATCTGTAGTAGATTCCAAATAATTTTATGTTATTTTGTTTCTGTCATTTGGCCTGGGTCATAACTGAAAGGTGTGTTGGTACTATTTTACCCATCTAGTTTACAAACACAAATAAATAAAATAAAGAAATAGTCCAGCCTGACAGCCAGTCCATGAAGTGGTAGCTAAACCAGCACTGAAGCACATGCTTTAACAAATGTGTGCAGAACTGACATGGGACTGGCAGTGGATCAGGGACTGAGGCTTTGCCCTTTCAGCTGTTCTTGTCCACTGAGAGGTGAACTGGTTTGCTGACTTACTGATCCACTCCACCATTCCTCTCTTACAGCTAATCCAGGGGTCTTCTGTGGTTATAGTGCTTTGGGAGGGTAATGCAAGAGGATGATGTGTTTGCCACATGGGCTATTCGGTTATTCCTATCTTCTATTGGGGCAGCAGTGCAAGGAAGAGTTGAGTGGACATAGGTGTCCTCTTTTGACAAGAGATTCTTGATTCCAGGTCTGATCCCAAAATTCAGAAAAAAAAGATCACAGCTTATCATTTTGCCTCTTGATGGCTGAGAACATGTGGTTTCAAGCTTTCATGTTCCTGGGAGTAGAAGAAGCGTTCCATTTACAAGCCATGGAAGTTCACCATGTCTGGAATGGCAGCTATCCCCACCTCAGTTCATGTCTTCTAATGTAGATCTGCTGTTTCTGCTGGACATTCCAGTAGGGATTTCAAGAGCAGTTAATATCATCAGATGCCTTCCACTTGTAAACCTCCCTCTTCTGAATCGATGAGGCTCTCATTTAGGTAGAAAGGTATCCTGTGATACTTCAGCTGGTCAGCATGCAGGCTACTCTGATCTAAGACATTACTGCGACATTCTGAGATGGCTGTGTGACTGAACTTCAATGCATGCATGTTCCGTACTGAAAAGTACAAATATATGTGCATGTTTTAAAAAAGCAGTATAATTTGTAACTTGCTACACCAGATAAGCATTTTAACTCCCAGAATGTGGGCAGGGGCTATGTTCCACACCCACCAGCTGCTTATGTATGCTACATCTGAGATGCTGTACCTTAGAGAAGGGGAAATGTTCATCATATTGATCACTGCTGCAGTAACCTTAACTATATGGATTATACTCTGTGCAGGATATAACAGCCAGCCAGCTTCCAAAGTTTCATCGCACCTTTCACATACCCAGATGTGAATCACCTTGAGCAGTTGGGCACTTAGCCCTTCAGAGCTTTCTTCCTGCCAAAGAGTATGCTTCTCTGAGGCATTCAAGGATGGATGATGAGCTTGTGCTGTTCTTTTTGCTGGCCAGATAAATTTCTTTTGGGGGAAAATTTCCTTTTTTTAATTGTTTATTTAATAACGCTTTCCTGTTCAGACAGGTTATTTTTAAAGCTAGGAATTTGTGTGTACTGTTACAAGACTGTTTTGTACTTTTAAATGAGAGCACTCTTTTTTTCCTGTCATTTTAAAAGTTGTTTAAGGTGCTTGAAGAACATTTTTTTTCTGTTGAAACGTTGTGTTCATTTTAATTTTTAGGGCTGGCATAGTGATTTAAAGTGCTTTTCACTGTTTTTATATGAAAAGTGACTTTTAAAGATTTTTATGTTTTACCAGCTTGTTTTCCTTGGAAAAAAGGCCCCAATTTTGGCTTGACCATGGAGCAAACTGTCAGCACCACAGTCAGTCTGTCTTGTAGCCATAAAAAAGAAAAAGTTAAGTTAACAGCCTTGGCCACCACAGCAGGCTAGCAATTTGCTTCAGCCGCAGGTGACTGACTTTACTGTGGCTATTAGTTGTACCTCATACCACTCTACTTTTTCCCCAGATCCATCTGATGTAGCACCTACAGCTACTATGGACTGGGGGTTAGCCACATCCTCTTTGGTTGTTAGGATCCCCTCAACAGGCAAGGAAAAGACATTATTTTTGCTCCTTGAGAGTGAACAGGGAAGGCTTCCTTGTCCTTAAGAATGTTGTGTCTCTTCCTAGGAAAACTGCTGCTGCCATTAACACAATATATTCTATTTTTACTGTCAAAAAGAAACCAAAAACTAAATGTGTATCTACTCCTCCTCAAATGTTTTTAGACAGGAGTAGTTTACTGGGTCTGGTGCAGGGTTTAATTTGGGCTCTTGATCCTTCTTATAAAGTAGTTTCTGGTAAAAGAAAGAGTTATACCTCTTTTCCTGAAAAGATTCAAGATTCTGAATCTGGACAGGAAGATGAAGGGACAGATACAGGGTTTTCTCCTCAGATTTCTGGTTCAGACTCAGAGGAGAGCTCCGTTTCTGGATCTCTATGAGGGAGTTTCTCTTTCTCTGAGACAATTTCGCAGGCCGCCCCCATAGCTACCCCTTTACTCTGCCTGTAGTATTCACCCTCATATAACATGTAGTTGTGGGTCAAAACTACTTAAATTCCATAATTAGGGATATTTTATCCCACGCCAAACTACCGTATTTTTCAGTACTACTATTGAATCTGTTCAACCCTTCCTCGTGAGGTATACTCGAAACAAGATCCACCACGTCTATAGTCACTAGTAATATATCGGATGTGGCAAGTCCTGGTACTAATCTTCCTAAGAAATCCCATGAGTCGATGACAATGTGAGTTATTCTATTGTATATGGGTTTCAACCAACTGTCAATTACCTTACCAAAAGGAAAGGTTTTGGACCTATTTCCGGAAATTATAGGACGAAAGGGAGGATCATTTATATTTTTATGTATCTTGGGTATACCCACTATGGTGCTGATAATGGGATATTCTACCTTCATAAAGTTATACATATCCACATCAATTCTTTTGTCCAATAATAATTCTTCCAGAAATAAGTCAATTTTATGATAACCAATGTTGACTTCATTGGTGGATGATATGTCATAGTTCCCTGAATTCAACAAAATGCCATTTATTTTGTTCACGTATTCAACCGTGTTGTACAGAACTGCCCCACCCCCCTTATCGGGTTTCATGATTCTTATACTTTTATTTCCCTGTATTTATTTTAATAATTTGTATTCATTGTATTCTAAATTGCCTTTACTTTTGGAACTTTTCTTCCCAAAGTCATATATCTCATCAATTACTACCTTCTCATAAATAGCTAAGGAGGAATTCATTGGGGTGTAAAACTAGTCTTCTTTTTAAACTTATTGGGCCTAGTTGCACTTTTTCCATTGAAAAATATAGCTAAATTCAATTTTCTTAAATATTTTTTGAAATCCACTATATACTCCACTACATTTATGGCATTATTGGGAACATATTTCATTCCTTTAGATAATAACTTCAAATGCTCTTCCTTTATTTCTAATTGTGTGTAGTTGTAAATACTAAACTCTCCCAAATTAAAATGTATGTCACTATGCTTTATAATCCCTACTTTCTCTTCATCGGGCTGAATGGGAAAACCAGCTCGATTACAGGAATGGAAACAACTGGAAGAGAAAGTAGGGATTATAAAGCATAGTGACATACATTTTAGTTTGGGAGAGTTTAGTATTTACAACTACACACAATTAGTGTGAAAGTATGAGGAGTGTTTTGTATGTGTGTATGCAGTCTCTTCTTGTGAGGAAAAATCAGCTTTAAATAATTTAGTTTTTTCAGCCGCATAATTCACTACTCATTATTTATAGTGTGTGTATGACTCAATTGATACTTCTTTTACAGGGCTGTGGCCATTTGAGTAGGTTTGCCTTGTCTGCATTCTCCCAGATAATGATAAAAATATTTTAAATTCACCTTTGGATAAAGATTTAGTTTTTGGCACCTCTGCTGCAGAGATGATCAAAACGTGTAATGAGAGGGAATACAGGGTAACTCTAAGATTTTACTTCTGTGGCTACAACATGGATAATATTCCCAGTCCTGCTTCTTCCACGCAGCTTGCACCTAAAAAAAAAAGTAAAATTATTGTTTCAGCCTATGGTTAATGACTCTTGCATGGCCATAGTTGGTTTCAAAGATCATTTACCTATTGCCCCAACTCCCTCTGAAGTAACTGTAATGATCACTATTGTCCAAGCATTCGACACATCCTCAACGGCTGTTCCATTACCTGTTTTAGGTATGGGAGAACTAAATACCTTAGGTATAGTTGTTGTCATGGGAAGGAGTCCTCTTGCCAGGGAAAGTAAGCTGTCTGCTCCCCCAGTAGGAATATTCCTAGAAAAAAAAGAAGCAGAAAATTACAGAACAGATGATTATTGTTTTTGAATATAAGGTAGATGTTATATCTTTGACTATGAGTGGTTTTCAGCCAGTCAATTCTTGGGGCTATTTGCCTTTTTGCAGTTCTAGGCAGGTATTGCCAGAGAATAGTATGTGTGTTCAGATGATAAGGGTACTAACAGATACATGGGGTCATTCCCCCCTTAGGAAACAGTCTCCCAGAACTCTGGACAAGTTTTTTTTTTTTCCTTTGCAGAGACAGTTTAGTCTGAAGAATTTTTTTTTTGGGATCAAACAGAGGCTTCCCAGAACTGGGCAGATGTTATGATCTATTAGACAAAGACATTCCAAATTCTGCACCTATTTCTTCCATTTTGCCATCTCATTAGAGACTTTTAAAGCTTCCTGCAAGGCTCCTGACTCATTGGCTGCAATTTTAAAGAAAGATGATAACCAATATAGCTTCTTTTCAGATTATAAATGTCTTTATTCTGAACTGTCAGCTGACCCTGCTGCAGTAACTATCAGCAACAGCTAACAAGAAATCTTTGACGTCCTGTAACCGTGTACCCTCTGAAAAGGAGGGCAAATAGTTAGACAAACAAGGTATGAGACTGTTTTAGGCTCTTGCATTATCGGGATTATATGTGGAAGTCTGTGCTAAAAATGTGCTTGTAGTTTGGAAGAATTTGCTGCTTTATTGTTTCCAGAATGCAGGTCATATTTGAATAAGATGTTTCTAACTTTCTCAAGTTTCTAAATACGCAGTGAGAAGTGTGTATGATTATGCTGACATTGTGTCACTTCTGCTGTTTCTTTGGTGTTGAGAAGGTTTGATTATTTGCTAAATCAGAATTTTTCTGATAATTTGAAGTTTGAAATTTTCTACTCAGCCCAAAGCTGGAATATGGGCCTATGACTGCACAGATCTTTAAACAGTGGGATGACAGAGTAAAATCGATGCATGGAGTTTCTAGGATTGTTCATGTACCCAGGTTCCACCTTAACAAAGTTGCTTCTCAATCCTTTAGAGGGCAATAGAAACAGAAATCACACCCTAACAACAAGCTGGAACCCAGAAGAAAATGGCAGGAGGGAAGCTCTTCCAAACCAAATCAAAGTAATAATTTTCCCTAAAAGAATCAAATGCCATCTAATGAATGACTTTGCTGAGAATCTGATCACCTTACCCACACCTACTGCCATATTTTCCCCTGTCTCTCTCATACAGACTGACCCTCGAGCCCTTATCCTGGAGTCAGACAATTTCAAACGGATGGTTGTTGAAGGTGATTAAGGAAGGATTCATTTGACAGTGGGTGGACTCTCCTCCAACTTTCAGTGGAATTCTCCCACATCCACCAAACCAGACAGACATGTTTCCACCAATGCTACAACAAATGTCAGAAGCAGGAGTCATAGAACCAGAACCTGAAAAACACATAGGTAAATGCTTTTATTCAGGGATATCTTTGGCACCAAAGAAGGAGCATGCCTGTGCAGCCAGTGCTTATACTGCTTGTAGACTATTGTCTTATGGTAACACTAGATCTGATGATGTCAATTTTCATTCTGTCCTCAACTGATGGGTTCGGATCCGATCCAGCTGATGTAAAGCTCATGGCAACCTAAAACTTCTAACTTCTCCCCTACCCATAATGCACCAACCCCAAGTACCTCATATCTCGTTTGCCACTTTACACGAAAGACTTGGTGGCCTTTACTCTCAAGCGACTATTAAATAATTGTTTTTTTTCATTCCTTTTCTAAAACTTAAACTTTATTTCTTTATATTCTTCCAACTTTGCTGATCCTTCCTTACCTTTCTGTACCGTTGTTGTTAGTATTTATCAAATCCATTTCTTTTTTCTGTTTACTTGCATACATCTTAATTACTATTACTAGTATTTACATTTTCCTGTACACTTCCTGTAGCTTACTTTATTTATCATTGTTGGTAATCCTTCTTCCAAAAAAAAAAAAAAAGCCTTTAGTCTTAATTTTACTGTGGTTGACTGTTATTGTTTGTTTGATGTGGTGGACAAGAGCCCTGTGGGGTTCAAAAATGTAAAAATTGTGGGCATAAAATTCCAATGTCAGATGCCCATACTGTATGTGTATATTGTTTTGGACCGTTTCAAGAAGATTGCTCGATCTGCCATGGCTATAATCCCAGAGCACTAAGTAAATGAAAAAGTAAACTTATTCTAGAAGGCTTGCTTCCCTCAGCTTTCAGTGAAGCTGTATCTGGAGAACAATCCCCAAAATCCAAACAGCCTTACATTTCTTCTCCAAAATCAACAGTCTCAGTGCCTTCTAAGAAAAAGGCTAAAATGGATCTGACTTCATCCTCAGATCCAAGAAAGAAAAAGCAGAAAATGCCTGATCCGATGCCCACAGATCCAAAAAGAAAAGATTTGGCCCATCTACTTTTTCAGTAATTTTCTTACCTAGAACAAAGTACTCTCCATCTGTAGACCCTGTTCCTTCGAGAGTACCCTCACCCTTCTTGGAGAGACCCAAGTCCCCTTCCTTGGTTTCAGCTCATTCTTCCAGGAGTTTAACAGAAGATGATATGGAAAGAGTGGTAAGGAAGATTCTCTCAGCACAGAGCCAGATGAGTGTCCTTCCAGCTCTTTACCCCCTTTGGGTCAGGAGGACTGTCCTTCAGCCACACCCCTGCTACAAGTTCTTCCTCTGACTCCTGTCATGGTCTCGGAGTCATTGGATCTGAGCCATCCACCTCTGTCTGGCTGGGATCCAAAGAAAGCAGTATCTTCGGAGCTAAGGTCTGCTCTGAGTACTCCGGTGCAGTCAGATCCAGAGAGCTCTTGGAACCAAAGCTTTCTTGTTGGGTCCGAGGTGTTGCTGTCGACTCCGAGGTTGTCTGAACCATCTCTGCACCTTGGTACCTTGGCATGTGTTAGCTCGACTCTGGCTTCTGCCTCGGGAAGATTGCCTTCAGAGCAGCAGGGGACAGCAGTCCAAAAGCTTGTCTTTTCAGATCCAAGGTCCTCTCCCTCTCTGGGGCAGTCTGCCTTTGAGGCTATGGCTAGAGTTTTGTCTGTTTCAGCAGAATAGACAGATCCAAACTCCTCAGATCCCCAGTCAGCAGCCTTGATGTCTCTGCGAACAGAGCCTATCTACTCTGTTCTACAGGGACAGCCCGTACGACAGCCCCAGGTTTCCCCACAGGGTAACTTTATTTCTTCTGGCACCTCCCCAGAGCATCCCACGGAGGAGTTTCCTAAGAAGAAAATGTGCAAAAGGGAGCACTTGGACTCCCCAGAGGAGCCTATCACAGAAGACACAGACTTCAAAGAAGGTGAAGGGTCCCCACGGTCACCTCCAGAAGATGTCTGTTTTGGAGACATCCTTGAAATTGTAAAGCAGAGAGGTGGTTGGACACCCAGCAACCCTTCATCCGAGGAGTGTGTATTCCTGAAAGCTTTCCGTACTGGCCCATCTACCTCCTGGATGACTCCACCTGCCGATGAGCTCATTGATTTGGTCTCTTAGTGGGCATGGAAGGAACCCAACACAGTTGAACCAGTACCTCAGAGACCAGATAAGATTATGGTACCATCTGCAGACAGACAATTTTGTAGAAAAGGGGTGCCTGTTGATGCCCTGATCATGGCAGTGTCCACTAAAAAAGAACTTGCTGAGGAGAATTCTACTGTTCATCCCTCCAACAGGGAGTCAAGGGTGATGGACAGGTTCAGGAAGCATGTGTATGCTTCAGCAACCTTCACCTTAAGATCGCCGAATTATGTGGCACGTTTTACAAGACCTCAGAGAGATTTGATTCTGAAACTCTCGAATACCCTGTCAGAATCCATTCCTGAAGAGATCCAGTCAGCCATGACTTCTCAGTTAGCTACCCTGCAATCAAGTTCAAATTCTTCCATGAGGCTCATTTCGAACATAAGGAATCTCAAGGACAGTGGGTTCAGGCATTTCTATCAGGAGGAATGCCTGGATGTACTTATGTGATTTTGTGGAGCCGTTCAAGTCTTCATTTGTCAATACCCCTTTTGACAGCACGTCGTTATTTGGACTCAAAGTAAAGGACACATTATCCAGGTTTGAGAAGGATGGGAAGACCCGGTCTGCAATTCGGTGTACATTTTTCAACCCCTCAAAGATCCTTTTCTAGGAATCAGTGAGGTGGTTGAAAAATGTGGTTCAAGAAATCCCACGGTCCCTTCCAGGACATACGTGAAGAAAGTTCCTCCAGTGGTAGTGGAGGAAATTCTAATGGTCAACGCTGTCCCCATGGCAGAGGAGACCAGCAAAACGAGGGGTCCAGAGATTCTTTCTTTCTTTGATAAACCCTTTCAGACTCTGAAGGAAGATCCAATTGCCCTCCTCTGGAAGCAATCTGGGGTTGATTGTCCCTGCACCAGAGAGCCTGGTTCGACTTTACAAAATATACCTGGGTGCAATGGTTTATTTTCAGAATTTATATAATTCCTTTTTCCCTTCCTCCTCCAATCTCAAGGAAAATCCCAGATGTTCCACATAGTCAGAGGAACAAGCAGCATTTCAAATACAAAATCTGCTAGAAAAAGAGTCATCTAACAAGTCACCACCAGGCCAGATAGAATCCAGAACTTACTCAAGGTTCTTTTTAGTGCAAAGAAAACAGGAGACTGGAGACCAATTTTGGATCTCAACAACTTAAATCAATTTGATGCACCAAGTTTCAGATGGTCACAGTTCAGTCTTTTTTCCCTTTTCTGGGCAGGGATGACTGGATGTGCTCAGTAGACCTTCAGGATGTGTACTATCACATAAAGATGAACAGGCGATCCAGAAGGTACTTCTGGCTGGGGGCCACTCATTATCAGTTCAGAGTTCTGCCCTTTAGTCTCACTACAGACCCCATGGTGTTCACCAAATGTATGGTAGAAGTAGCAGCTCACATGAGACTGCAAGGTTTCCAGGTGTTTCCATATCTAGGCAACTGTCTCATTACTGCCCTGACCAGGCATCCGGTAATAGAGGCAAGAGATCAGGTTCTCCAGATGTACTCTCATCTAGGAATAACTGTAAACTACAAAAAGTCTCATTTAGAACCTACTCAATATTTGGAATTTATAGGAGCACTGTTCAAGACAATGTCAGTGATAGCTTCACTGCCTCCCCTAAGAGTTCAGACTTTAAGAACATAGGTCAGGAAAATAATCTGCAGTACCAAGATTTCAGCCTGCTTGGTCCTTCTGGTTCTAGGAGCAATGGCAGCAGCAATAGCACTAATACCTTTAGCCAGATTGTACATGAGGATTCTACAGTGGATGCTAGCCATACAATGGTCAATACAGTCATGCAAGCATGGTCAATAGTTTATTAACCCATGTCAACCCTGATATGTATCACTCAGATATAAAAGAGAGAGCTCAGGTGGTGGATTCAGTCAGATCAGATTCTGCAAGGTTGTCTGTTTATTCCCCCTCATCCCAAAGCCATAGTGACCATGGATGCTTCCCAGTTGGGGTGGGGTGGGGGAAGATGCTCTCCCCTCAGGGACAATTGCAATTCAAATGGGAAACATGTCAGTAGTTTGGTACACCAACAAACAAGAAGGGACCAGATCTTACCCCTTGTGTCAAGAAGCAATCAGAGTGTGGCAGTGGGCAATCTCATCCAACTACTTTCTCACAGCAATGCACATTCCAGGGAAGTCCACTGTGATAGCAGACAAGCTGAGTCATGATTGGCCCCCCGGTCTTCTGTATGCTTATCCACCAATCCCGCTAATTTGAAATGGCTACAGAAAGCTGCTATGTTGAAGAGCAAAGTCATCCTCATTGCACCCAGTTGGCCTCGACATATTTGGTTCCCCTTCCTTTGGCTTCACTTACTTCACCAGCCTTGGATATTCTGGGTCAGACGCCAGACCTCCTGTCTCCCCATCAGGCATGATACATCAAGACATACTGAACCTCAGGCTGAAAGCCTGGCATCTCCATTTACATTAATAGCCAGACAATCTATGCTCTGTTCCCCTGTCTGACGTATACATTTATCTTCTCATAAACCTTCAACACACAAACTCTGTTCCAGTAAACCTTCAACACACAAACTCTGTTCCAGGAAATGAAACATATTTGTGTACTGGGCACATTAAAATCATGTTGAACCTGTTTCAGCCCCAGTACATAACATCCTGGAATTTTTGGCCCATCTTTTTAAAGAGGGCACTAGTTCCTCAACAGTAAAGTTCAGTTAGCAACGATATCAAATTTTCACATTGGATTTGAGGGTTCCTTCATCGCCTCTCACAAGATGCACAAACATTTTGCAAGGCACTCTTCTTTTAAGGCCTCCTTTAAAAGACCCTGCTCCCTCATGGGACCTTAATCTGGTACTGCAGGGACCTATCCATCCCCCTTTCAATTCAGCAGCTAAGTGTTACTTTAAATATCTTTCCTGGAAGATGATTTTTCTAATAGCCATTTCTTCTGCTATACTAATTTCATAAATTCAAGCTTTGTCTTTAAAATCTCCATCCTTGATCTTTCACAAAGGAAGAATTACTTTACGAACCAAGCCATCCTTTCTTCTCAAGGTGGTGTCAGAATCTAATATCAGTCAGTCCATTAATTTGCCCATTTTCATTCCCAAATTTCCTAACAAGAGCAAATACATTACATTTATTGGATGTTCACAGACAATTACATTTTTACCTACATAGAACAAAAGACACCAGAAAAACTGACAAATTGTTTGTTTCTTTTCAAGAATTGCAGTTGGGAGAAACAGTTGCCAAAGTAACTTTATCAAGATGGCTGACTGATTGTATTTCATTTATTTATAAATTGGGCTTTACCGTGCCACAACTATTATGGGCTCATTCAACTAGATTCATGGCAGCTTCCTCAGTTTTTCAATCTAGAGCGTCATTAGATGACATATGTGCAGCATCAGCCTGGGCTACTCTCCATACCTTTATTACTCATTACAAATTGCATCTGGTCTCCAGAGGTAGAGCATCATTTGGTTCAGCCGTGCTGAGGAATATCCTTCCTTGAGCTCACCCATGATTTTAGGTAGTTGGGGACTCTGTCCTATCAGTTGAGGATAGAAGGAAAATTGACAACATCAGATAAAGAAATTATGTACTCACCATAATGTTCCATCTGTGTTGTCCATTTTTATTCTTCCACAACTCCCCACCCACCAAACCCCATCCTTCTAAACCTCTGGAAGAATGAGTTGTTACAGGATGCTACTATCCCTTATATTGAGCTCCAGATATATTGTACCACCTATAGACACATACACACTCACACACACACGTGTGTGCATAATATATACATATATATATATATATATATATATATATGTGTGTGTGTGTGTGTGTGTGTGCATATATATATATATATATATATATATATATATATATATATATATAGGTCCTAGTTGTTACATCGAAAGTAAGGTTCATCGAACCGTACTTTTGCGGACCCACTTTAGCAAAAGTGCATTTTATTGAAAATGCACTTTTGCTAAAAAAACAAAACAAAAAAAAAACACGCAGTTTGCATGTAGTGTTAGTTGTACATCAATGTGTAGTGTTGATATGAAACTAAGCAAACTCTTGTTGAGATCATGGTACAGTGGGGATAAGGGAGTAATCCCTTTTCCCCACTGTAATGGAGTGAGAATATTAAAGTGGGGGGTGTTGGGGGAGCAGCCCCCAATGGGGGGTGCAGGGGGCTTGCCCCCTGCATAATCGTGTTTAGTGTGTTTTTTTCTTATTTACTTTTAATCGTGTTTAGTGTGTTTTTTTCTTATTTACTTTTTATTTTTATTTTTCTGCGAAGGTGCATTTTCAATATAATGCAGTTTTGCAGAAGTGAGTTATCAGAAGTACGGTTCGATGAACCATATTTTCCATGAAAACAACGTAGACCCATATACACACACACAAAATAAATATTTTTTTTTCTGGTATCATCAGCAAACAAGACCTGAGGAACTGTGGTTGGTGTATTATGGGTAGTGGAGAAGCACGAGAATTTTAAGCTGCCACAAGCTTTAGCAACGGGTGAGCAGATCAGGGGGCTTGAGATCCGAACCCATCAGCTGAAGAAGAATGAAAATGGACAACACAGATGGAACGTTATGGTGAGTACATAATTTTTTCTCAAGGATGTTTACCAAAACATACCCATTTATTTATTTTTATTTATATTATTTTTATTTGTCCTTTGGTAACTGGGAAAGTGTAAGTGAGTCACTGACCCATTTTCAGCGGAGGACCAGGGAGAAAAACTCCACCACAGATTCAAAAACTTTTAAACAATTTTGATGAATAATTATATACAAAGGGAAAAAGCCCTTTAACAGATAAAATATTTTACAATGATTTGGAGAGAAAGGCTCCACAAAACATACACAAAAATGTTTTACAGTAGCTGATAAGTAATTATATACAAGGGGAGAAAATCTCCACAGCAGATTGAAATATATTTACAGAATATTGCTAAGATAAATTGTGGTCAAGAATACAATATGTATGCAAGTAGCAAGACACTTTGTAAAAGTGGATAGCCTTTGTCAAGTAAACTAATGTATAGTTATTCAAAATAGTGAGTATATTTTACAGTAACATATGGAGGTGAGAAATAAGAGTATTCTGCTGCCAAAATAGACAAAGTAATAGAATGAGAAGAGGAGGAGGGTTGTGGAGGAGGGAAAATTATGGACATGGAGAAAGAGAACTGATTATTGTTAGAGAGATGAGAATGTTATGGAAGGACACTAGAGAGGAAATAAGACATAGAAGAGCATACATTAGTAGTATGGTGTCATTAAAGTCAGAAACTCTTTTAATGTTAGGCCATTACTGCCTGCTAAGATATGTAGGTAACAGTGAATTCAGAGTGAGAAAGGCTTAGTTATAGTAATTAGGTGGTTGTGCATCTGTTTTGAGGGTTGTGCAGGTACAGGTGTCAGACATTCTTTTAGATTGATCTTGATATTGGGAAGATTGCTAATATGTCTAAGTGATAAGGAGAGTTCCAGGAGTGGGCTACATAGCTGGAATAGAGAGAGGTTCCTGCTGACAGGTGTGATTTGTAGGTAGTAACAAGCATTTTGTTTTCAGATTGAAGTGTCCTAGCAGGCGTGTACGTGTGTAATAAGTCCACTAGGGCTTTGCTTTGTTCTACTTTGTTATTAATTTGTGGACTAGGAATAGTTGGGTATAAGTGAGTTGCTTGGGTAATTTAAGCTAATGTAGCTGTTTTAGGGCTAAGCAGTGATGGGTTCTGTTTGATGGGTTAGTGGCAAATATTGCTGCTTTATTGTAGCACTGATTTAGTTTATTTTGGATCGAAGCTTGAAGGTTAAGCACTACTGGGGAGCTATATAGTAAAGTGAGGAGTAGGAGTAAAGAGGCCAGGAGTTTCCTGGATGAGTCAATTAAGTAGCTTTTGTTCTATAGTGTCCCTAATTTTTGATGAGTTTAATAACCTGTTACACATGTAAGTAAAATTTCAGGATGTCATTAATTGTCATGCCTAGCAACTTGGTTTGGGAATAACTTCTATGGGGGGTGTTATCAGAGGGAAGTTATTGAGAACTTTGTATGAGTTGTTGAAGGCCTTTTGGGAAGAGTAATAGCATCCTTTTTTGTTTTAATTAAGCAGAAGCTGGGAGTTATTTAGCCAGCTTTCAGCTGCTGAAAATGACTCTTGGGGGATGTGTTGTACAGTAATTGGCTTACTGGTAGAACAGATTACTGTAGAGCTGTGTGTATCTTTTATGAGGGATGTTTGACATTTTGTGGAGTGCAGGTTGTTGGTAGACATGTTAAAAAACAGTGACCCCAGTATGGAACCTTGGGGAACTCCTGTTTAGATAGGTAAGAAGGATGAGTAGGAATTAATCCATTTAACAGATTGGAGTCTTTTGGAAATGTATCTGGAGAACCAGTTGGTGGAGGTGTTTGATAGGCCAAATGAAGGGGTCAGACAGATGGGTGTTTGAGGTATTTCAGGAAATATCTAAGGATTTCTATATATGGATCTCATTATCAGTTCTGTGCATTAACTTTTGGCCTCTCCACTGCACTTCAAGTGTTCCCAAAGTGCCTAGCACCAGTGGTGGCTCACTACAGATTGCAGGGCATCCACATTTTTCCTTATTTAGATTTTTTATTTGTGTAGAATCTTCACCCAGATCTTTGGAGTCCTTAATGAAGGTGACCAACTTCCTGTCACATGTGGGATTTTACTTGATCCTACAAAGGTCTTCTAATATACCTTTCACAAACTTAGTCTTTTTTGGGTAATCTGATAGATAGACTCCAGCCAAAGGCCTTCCTTCCAAAAGAAAAAGGTAATATCTTACCAGCAGATCTTTTCTGAGTTTTTTTCTCAGCAGCTTCAGGCTTCTGCAGGAGAATTTCTCAGGATTGTAGGCCTTATGCCATCCATGATTCTCATTATACAACTTTCCAGATAACACATGAGAAAAATGCAATGGTACCTAAAAAAAAAAAACATTTTTGAACCCTGCACCTACACCCCATGGACTTTCAGATTCCTGTGCTGGGGTTGTAAGGGGGGAGAATAGTAGTGGTGGAAGTATAAAATGGCTGTGAATCCTGAACTCCATTTCTCTCTTCCAGCTCCAGTTCAGTCTGTCCAGACAGACTGTTCAGAATGTTCTTGAGGTGCAGTGGTCTGTGGCACTAATTGGACAAGTCAAAGCATATAAATATCAAGAAGGAAATGCTAGCAGTGATTCATGCTTTGAAAACTCTACAGCATTTATGGGCTGGTTACAGATAACACCATTGATGTGGTATCTCAACAAACAAGCTGGTACAAGGTCATAACCTCTTTTCCAGTTGGCAGTGATGGTCAGGAGTGGACTCTTCAGCATTCTCTTACTGTTCAGTCCTCCTATAGTCTGTCAGGTCAAAGGATTGTGGCAGACAAACTCAGCAGATGCTTGACAGACTCTTTCCAGTGGAAACTCAACAAAAGCAAGTCCCAGAACTTTATCCAGATGTGGGGAGCACCTCAAGTAGATCTGTCCACCTCCTTAAAATAGGTGGCGATAAAAATTCCGTTTGATGCATCCTTGCATCCAAGCATGAATAACAGCTGTTCTATCATTCCCTTGGTCATGAATGTTCCTATATGCTTTTCCACCCATTCCAATGATTTCCAAAGTACTTCTGAAGATTTAGAAAGAATTACCAAAAATGATAATGGTGACACCTTTTTGTCCAGGAAGAATTGGTTCTCCCTTCTTATTGAATTGGCCGAGGACAATTACCACAAGCTTCCACACAGACTTGATCTACTCACACAGCACAAGTTGAGTTTCAGCCACCCCAGCTACAACTGGTCACCTGGATGATTCAATTTTAATATCTTATAGGCAACTTTTTCTCAAGGATGTGCAGCAGGTACTAAAGCAGGCAAGAGAACCTGCTAAAAGAAAGTCTTATGTTGGCAAGTGAAAGAGATTTTGTAGTTGGTGCCTTGACATTCCAGGAGGTTCCGAAAGGGAGGTAGTCCCTGTGTTTGTCAAATATTTGTGTAAGCTACTTAAAGATGGCTTGTCTTATGCATCTATCAATGTGCATCTCTCAGTCATCTCAGCATGTCTGCCTATGGGAGCCCCCTCTTTTTGTATGTTTATGTTCAAACAGTCTCTGAAGACAATGTTATACAAGACCCCGTTTCAAGATAGATAGCTAGAAAGATAGACATGGGTCTACTTCAGAAGACTAAAAAACCAAGACTGCATCCCAAAAGACTGAAAATTCACAATACTGAATGATGGAGTATGCCCCTTCTCCACTTTTGTGCGATCTTGGAGTTGCTATCTGTGGTTAGCAGGGGGTGTGGGGGGGCTCAGCTCCCCACATGAGGGGTGCAGGGGGCTTGCCCCTGTATAATTTGAATGTTCAGTCTTTTGGTTTGAAGTATACCCATCTCCCTTTCTCTCTCTCTTTCGATATATATATATATATATATATATATATATATATATATATATATATATATATATGTATATACACACACACACACACACACATATGTGTGTGTTTCAGTGCTAACTTTTTATTTTAATTTATCTGCTATTTAGTACTGCTGTTAGTTTGTCTGGGAGTTCTAACTTACTCCTGTGTTGTTTGTATGCTTAATACTGCTTTTAAGTAGTTGTGGGGCTTTTCTAAAGTGTTTTTTGACTTGTACTGAGAAACTAAAGTTCTGTGGTTATTAGTTGAACACTAGGAACTGCCTTGTGCTTGTAGAAGTGCAGTTTAATTGTGCCTTTTGTTTTTGTTGTTTACTTCATTTTGAAATTCTGACATGAAAATATCGCATTGTTTCTTCATTTGTATGATATTTACTCCTGTTTAATAGTGTCATAGTCATTTTTATTGTTAAATTGTGATTTTACTGAAAAATACTTAATTTGTATTTTCTTTGGAGAGTTCTTTGTATTTCTGTCAAGGAAGTATCTAAGTAAATGCTTATTTATGCTGTTTTAAAAATTTTGTCTTTGATTTATGGGCATATATTTCATTTTTGGCACTATTTTGATAAGTGAAAATTACATGGTACTGTGACTGAGTTTGCTGTTGTTTACTACACACTGTGCAGGTTGTAGGACAAGGCTTAGCACAGTTTAAGCTGTTTCTGATGTGTTTTACGCAGTTAGACCTACTTACTGTGTGGGGACATCGTTTATATTTTCTGTGGTTACTGCCCTTAGTCAGCTCTTAATAGTGTCAATGTATTATTCTGGCTGGTGTCTTTTCCCCTGTTCCTCCTGACTTGATGGATCCTGATACATGTGCCTCGCCCCCCATCAAATCTAGTTGCACCTAAAAAGAAAAAAAATCAACATAAACATGCTTCAACCTATGGTTTGTGAACCTGTTGTTGACTTAACCTGGCCCGCAGACCACTTAACTTTTTCTCTGTCACCTTGTAGTGTGAACACACAGTCGTCTATGGTACAGGGGTCAGACAGATCCTCCTGAGCTATTTCAGTACCTGGTTCAGGTATGAGAGAACCAAACCCTTTAGGTGCAGGAGAGGTCCAGAGGAAGAGACCCTTTGCCAGATATAATACTCTGTCCCCAGACATTTTGTTCATTAGTGTTGTTCACAGTAAGAAGAAACAGAAACTTTACCATACTACAGACAGTCAAGTTATTACCATGTATAGGACTGATGTGGTTTCCTTAGCTGAGTGTTTTAGTCACCTGATATCAGAGACTATGTTCCTGCTCAGAATGACTATAGAGATCAGCCTATCGCTGCAGATTTGATGGGGACTGATGCAGACAATAGCGAACACACAAGTCCGTCCAGTCTGATTCTTTGTAAGGTGAACAGGTTCAAAAACCCAAGCAGGTGTTCACCTTTCCACAGATGCTAGCTAGGTTTGGGGATGTGTTTGAGTGGAAACAATTTGGAACTATGCCAGAGATTGGCAGATTTTATGATCTTATTAAGGATGAGATTCCAAGCATTTCGTCTGTTGCTTCTCTGTTACTGGCCTAAGAAGTTGTCTAAGAAATTGCATGTAAAACCCTTTTGGCTAGTGAACCAGTTCTCAAAAAGGCTATGAGGAAATTCAGGGTATACTCTGGCCTTGCAGCTCTCTCTCCTACATCTTTGAATACTGAATAGAAGTATTATATGAATGAGATTATTTCTAGTGTGATTTGAGTTTTGAAACATGCTTTGAGAAGTGTTTTGGAAGATGAGGACTCAGTTTCTAGAAATGCAGTATATTTTGTTGTTTTGAGAAGATATACTTGGTTACATAACCAGAATTTGTCCGAGGATTTAAAAATGAGTTTTTGAATGCTCCTTTAAGTTCTGAATTTGTGTGTGGTCCTCCTGCTCCCCACATTTTCAAACAGTGGGATGACAGAGATAAGTTGATGCATGGGATATCGAGAATGTTTTGTATTCCCAGGTTCTCCTCTAACAAGGCGTCCAACTTCAAAGGGCAGAGCAAACAAAATTCCCAGCCTGACAAGAGTCATGGTACCAAGAGGAAATTCCAGGAGGAAAATGATTCCAAAGCAAGTAAAAGGGGTTCCTTTATCGAAGAGGACATGTCCCTTTCTCCTCTCTGACTTCCCCTTTCCACCTCCCCCCAGGCTTTCATTCAGTCCAGCAACCTGCCCACAAATAGACTGAGACAAATGAATGCTGAGAATAATTCAGAGAAGGTACTCCTGGTAGTGAACAGAAAATCCTCCTCCCTTCAGGGGAAGCCCCCACACCTGCCATTCCAGACACATCTGTTCTCTTCAATGACTCCCTGACATGTTGCAAGCAGAGGTTATAGAAACAGTTCCTGAACCGCAAAAAGGAAAAGGATTTTACTTCATAATCTTTTTAGTACCCAGAAAGGAGCGGTCATGGAGCTCATTAGATTTGTCTTATCAGAAAGTAGTAAATCTAAAATGCTCAGCCTGCAGACAGTTCTACCCCTTCTTCCTGACAACTGTTTCATGGTGACTTTAGACTTGAATGATGCTTATCTTCACATTCTAATTGCATCTAGCTTCAGGAAATATCTGACATTCGCCATGTCTGGCTCACATTTCAGTTTTCAGCATTACCCTGTGGGATATCTACTGCACATCAAGTGTTCATGAAGTGCCTAGCTCCATCAACATTTTCCCTTATTTAGATGACATACTAATTTTTGCAGTCTGTTTCCAGGTGTTTAGAATCGTTATGCAAAGTCTTAAATATTCTAGTTCACCTGGGCTTCAGGTTGAACTTACTAAAGTCCTGTCTCACACCCTCTCAAAGAAGTTTCTTCCTGGGATATGTAATAGACCCATAAAAAAAAGAATGACCTTTCTACCAGAAGAGAAAGTCCTAACTTATCAGAACATTTTCAGAGAATTTTCTCTTCAAGAAGCGATGCTGTCTATGCAAGAAAGTATCTCAGAATTCCAGGCCTCATGGCATCAAAGATCCTCATGATACTACTGTCCAGACTCCATATGAAGAAGATTCAATGGTATTTAACAATAATTGTTGGTCCCAGCACCTGCTTTTATTAGAGTTCCAGGTAACAGTATTGGAATTTGTGAAATGAGAGTTATAGTAGTGGAAGGATCAGATCTCTCTCAATCCAAGCCTACCATTCTTCCTCCTCTAGACTCCAGTTCAGTCTGTCCAGATGGACTCGTCAGATTTTGTATGGGGAGCAGTGTCCAGGGGAGTTTAAGGAAAAGTGGGTGGGATTCTTAGGTCACTGCAAAGCACATAAATGTCAAAGAAATGTTAGCAGCGATTAAGGCCTTAAAGTGTCTTCACCACTTATGGTCTTCATGTCCCCTTTTAGTGTTCACAGACAACAACACAGTCAAGTGGTACCTGAGCAAACAAGGGGGTACGAGGTCATACCCTCTTTGCCAGTTGGCAGTGATGGCCAGTGATGGCCTCGGTGCAAGTCTTAACAGCATTCTCTGAAAGTTGAGATCTTTAACATCCTGCCAGAGAAAATTTAGTGGCAGATAGACTAAGCAGATCTTATATGGACCCTCATGAGTGGAAACTCAGGGGAGAGGTCTTCCAAGATTTGGGCCAGATGTGGAGAATACCTCATCTAGATGTGTTCAACTCCTTTAAAACCAGAAAGTTGGAAAAATTCTGATTAAGGCACCTTGCAGACACTTTTCGAGGACCAACACATTCTCATTTCCTTTGACAAGAATGTTCCTTTATGCATTTCCACCTGTTCCACTTATACTTGACATACTTCTGAAGATTCTGAAAGAATTACCAAAGCTCATTGTGGTGACCTCATTTTGGCCGAGACAAAATTGTTTCTCCCTTTTAATGGAATTGGCCAATGGAAATTAGCACAAGCTTCCTCACACAGTGTCAGGGGTACCCCAGCTTAGAGCAATTGCAACTGATATCCTGGATGATTCTGTCATGATACTTTTTTCGCATTTGTTCAATGAGGATATGTAGCTGGTATTGAAGGAGGCAAGAAAACCTGCAACTAGAAAGTCATTTACAAATGAAAGAGGTTTTCTAGGTAGTGTCTAACCAATAACAGAGGGCCTGATATGGTGTATGTCCTTTTATTCTCATGTTGCAGTATTCTTCACCTTGGGGAGTGGCTGCCTGCAGCACTGAACATCCGGCCAGTTTACCAAAGTCTTGAAAGCAGGGGTATGTGCAACGTTGCATGTAAGAGCCATAAACTGACGCCGGCTATATCAGTGACGTCTGCACGTTCCCAACCCAGAACTTTTCTGCTGCAGTGTGTTTCAGACATCCGATTGCCAGCTGCTGCAATCCAGAGTTTGTTTGACTTCAGCCATCTGCTTTCGACGATCGCTTCTGGTTGTCCACATTCAGATAAGTACCCTTGTGGGTTTTTTGCTTCTTCCTTTGCCTGTTTCAGACACATGTCATTTAGGAAGGGAAAGTGCACTTGTGGAAGACAATTCCACATAAGGACATGCACGATCAGTGTTTATTTTGTTTAGGGGCAGGTCACAGCTACATGTCCTGTGATTTCTGCCAATCCTTTGTCCCTAAAACCCTTAGAAGCCATTTGTCAGCCTTAAATCTGTACTTGAAGAATCGGCAACTTTGACGCTTGGCATCTGAGATGGAAGGTGGAATGGGCACCTCCGGAGAGCCGCCAAGGAAGAAGGCTAAAAAAGTTAGGCCCGAAGTCCAAGCTGCATCTCAAGAATAGGGTGAGAGCTTCAAGACGAGTGTTAGCCCAGGATGTCTCCAGACTTCGGATACTTCTCTGTTACTGGGAACTGAAATGGAAGCTGGTGCAGTAGGTAGGTATTCAGAGTATGTCCACTGAGGCTTTACAACCATCAGCTTCTGATGGTGAGGGGGAACCACGGCTCATGGCATCAGAGAGGCCTTCTACTGCCTTGCATCTATTCCAACTTCAGTACCCAGGCCTTCTGCTGTTCCTGCTCCTTTCACCTCTCTAAAAAGGAAACAGAAGGAAAAACATAGGGCTAAAGATCCTACTCCAGCTTGGGAGACCTTTTTCCAGTCTTTATTCAAGGCCTTTCAGATATTCTAGACCCAGATTCCCCAGTTAGGCCAACCAATTGTTTCACAGGAAGAATCTGAGGAACACTCTTCCTCCTCAGATGAATCCCTGACATATTGCTCCCAGATTGAATCCCCTAAGAATTTTGCTACTCTTGATGATGAAAAGACCCTCAGTCCTGACTCCCCAGGAGAAGATTTCTGTTTTGGCGATACTATCCCTACTTAGGCAGCATTTTAAATGGGAGGCCTCAGATGTTTCTGAGACCAAGAAAGATATTTTGAATTCCTGCAGATGGAGCAGCCCTCACCATCTGCAGTCCCTCCTTTACTACCAGCTTTCCAGGATGCCTTCTTAGCTGCTTTCCAGTGCACAGTCACAGCCTCCTTCTAACAAGAGACCAGACAGATTTTACAAAGTGTATGCAAAGGACCAGTATTTTTTTTTAAGAATCCACCAGCAGATCCTGCTGTTATTGCAGTTTCAGCTGACAAGTCTTCTAGGTAGCTACCTTCTTCTTCCCTTTTTTCCCACTGATAAGGATAGTAAATTTTTGGATAGGTTGAGGAAGAGGATACATACTTCTTTGACCTGAGCCATAAGATCAAGTAATTATCAAACTCATATGGTCAAGTTGACACGTCTGACTCACCAGTCAAGGCTCAGCTGGACACCCTTCTGAACATGGTATCCCATGTGACTAGACACTCAGTCAAGTGCAACTATGATGCTGTTGAAGCCTGTTCCAAATCGGCTGCATCTGGTTCAGTATTAAAGAAGTTGTCATGGTTGAAACTCTGACCTTTGCCCTTGGATGTCCAAGCAAAACTGTTAGATGCTCCTTTGGATAAATCAGCACTCTTTGGAGCTGCCTCTGCAAAACTACTTAAGTCAATGCAGGGAAAAAGGGAAAGACTTGCAGAATCTAAAACATTTACTGGTGTCACCAGTTCCATAGGAATGACCCCCAAAAACCCAGCTTTAAGAGGCAGTCCTCCCATTCATCTGTTCCTCATTCCAGGGGACAAAGACAACCTAGGAAACAATCTGCTCCTACCGCTTCATCCACGTCATCACCTTCATCCTTTCAGAGGCAGCAAGACCCAGGTAGAGCTCCTCAGTGGTGACTCTCTTCCCTTACCCGCCTCCACCCCCCTCTCCCTACGCCTAACCCTATCCTTACCCTCCTGGCAGAAAATTACCACAGACAAATGGGTGCTCTCCATCATCAAGAGAGGATACTTCATGACTTGGTGAGCATCTCCACCATTCCAGGGAATTCCCCAACCTCCACCCAGTCAGCTTCCTCTATTCCCCACCATCCTGAGACAGCTCCTCTCCCAGGGCACTGTAGAAGCAGTACCCAAGGATCAAGTACCCAATGGGTTTTACTCCAGGATGTTTTTTATTCGAAGAAAAGATGGTCCTTGGAGACCTATCCTTCGTCAGCCTCTTCCTCAAGGTGCCTACCTTCAAAATGCTCACATTACAGCACCTTCTTCCTCGTATCCCTCAGCAAGCCTTTGGACGTGAAGGATGCTTACTTTCACATTTCTATTCATCCCACTTACATGAAATTTCTTTGTTTCTCACTGGGTTCATCACATTTTCAGTTCTCTGCCTTGCCCATTGGACTTTCCACAGCCCCAAGAGTAATCACCAAATGTCTAGCCCCAGTCATTGCATACTGCAGACTACAGGGCATACAAATTTACCCTTACTTAAACGATCTCTTGATTTTACACCAGGACTGTCTCACCCTGTCTCAACATCTAAACTGGGTTTGCAGGATTTTGCAAAATCTAGGTTTCACTGTGAACCACATGAAAGTCCCAAATGACTCTGTCACAAGATCTTGTTTTTCTGGGGTGCAGGATAAGGGCAGACTTGATGTCAGTTTTTGTCCCCACCCAGAAAGGGGCATTTATCACCCATTTTTTTCCAAACCCTCCACTCACCACCATCTATCTCAGCTTGAGAATTCCTGAGAATCCTGGGATTCATGGCTTCTTTGATTCCCATGATCCCTTTAGCCAAGATGCACATGAGGAAGTTTCAGTGGGTATTGAGAAATTCTTGGAACCAACACGGTCATCCCCTGGAAATGAGTCTTCCTCATCTCCCCTGTTTAAAAAGGGAACTCAGCTGGTGGATCATAACCATCACTCACAATCAGGGGGTAAATTTACAGATTCCTCCACCCAAACAGCATCTTTACACAAATGCATCAGATCTAGGATGGGGGCTATTCTTCACAGTACCAACATCGAGCACAAGGTGCAAGGGGAGTGGTCTATTACAGACAGAAAGAACCATACCAATCTAAAAGAACCAATGCCCCTTTACTTGGCAATACAAGCCTTTCAAGAGATTCTTTTGCCAGGCACATCAAAGATAGTCAGAGACGACCTGACAGTCCTGTGGTACATAAACAAACAGGGAGGAACAAAATACTACTTTCTTTGCAGTTTGGCAGTTCATATCTGGTCCCTGGCAACAACACTGCAGATTCATTTACAGGAATTTACATCCCATCAAAAGACAACGTGATGGCAGATACCCTGAGCAGGACATTAACACCTTCCCACGAATGGATGCTTCACAGGCAGGTGTTTCTGGATCTAATTCACAGGTGGGGTATTCCTCAAGCAGATCTGTTTGCCTCCTCCCAGAACAGGCAAGTGCCCCATTTTTGCACAAGACTTCCCCATCCACAAGCGTGGAGGGTGGACACCTTCTCCTTCTCATAGGAGGTAATGTTCCTTTATGCTTTCCCCCCATTTCCTTTCAGTCACAAAGTCAGTTATCCTGAAAGTACAGAAAGACAAACCAAAAATCCTGTTGGCGACTCCCTTCTGGCCAAGACAGCATTGGTTTCCCCTACTTTTTCATCTAGTCCACGGCCATCACCACAGGTTACCTCACCGTTTCGACCTACTCTCACAAGACAAGGGGTCCCTCATTCATCCCCACCTTCTCAATCTCAATCTGACTGCGTGGGTGATAGAGTTTTGATGCCCTTTAGGCACCTATATTCAGAGGACATACTCAGTGTTCTGCAGGAAGCCAGAAAACCAAGTACTAGGAGAAACTGTTTATTCAAATGGAAAAGATTATCCAGTTGGTGCCGTAAGAGTAAACAGGACCCATCTCAAGCTTCTGTTCCACTGGTCCTTTCTTACCTGTGTGAATTGCTGCATTCAGGTTTGACTTATTCTTCAGTGAAAGTGCATCTCCCTGCTATTTCTGCTTGCCTCTCCCTGACTCCACCTCTGGCTTCCAGGTTAGATGTCAAGCTATTTTTGAAAGGGGTCCTTCATATTAGGCCTCCTCGTAAACCCATTTCCCCACCTTGGGGACCTTAACTTTGTGCTGGAAAGACTTACACTAGCTCCCTTTGAGCCAGCCCATTCTTCCTCTCTTAAGTTTTGTACCTGGAAAACAGTCTTGTTGGTGGCCCTCACTTCTGCCAGAAGGATATCAGAGATCCAAACCCTTATGGCTTCACCTTCCTACCTTGTCTTTCATAAGGATAGTGTTTCTGTAAGGACTAACCCTTCCTTTATGCCAAAAGTAGTTAATGAGATATCTCTAAACCAGACCTTTAACTTGCCTGTCTTCTACCTTCAGCCACAGAACACCTCAGAAAGGACCTTGCACTCCTTGGATGTTCATAGACAACTGAGTTTCTACTTAGACAAGACCAAATCCTTCAGACAGACGGATCAACTTTTTGTCTCCTTTCACCCTAGGGCCCCAGGCAAGGCCGTGTCAAAGCAGACAATTGCCTCTTGGATTTCTAAGGCTATTGCCTTTTGCTATTCCTTTCATGGAAAACAATTGAGTTTATCTGTCAAAGCCCATTCCACCAGAGCTGTTTCCTCTTCAGCAGCTATTTTCAAGAGCATTGATTACTCTTCTCTTTTGGAGGCAACAACTTGGTCCTTGGTACATACCTTCACCAAGCATTAAAAATTGGAATCCATCTCAAGGGCTAGAGCAGGGTTTGCTAGGTCTATTCTGCAGGGTCTCATAGACTCTACACTCCTTCCTGTCACCCGCATTACTACCTAGAGAGCTTTGGTGGTCTCCCTAAGGTGAAGAATACTGCAACATGAGAATAGAAGTACATAGAATAGTTGTGTAAGAACTTACCATAACCATAGATGTCCTTCTCTTCCATGTTGCAGTATTCAATCCCACCCCCCCTTATCTCTGACCATATTATATCTTGGTCCTTCCCCTGACTACTGACCTTGTGTCTGGGAGGGGTTTCATGCATCCTTACTACTTCTATTCCTGAGGGGCTCTCTTTATGTGGCAGCCAGTTCTGAATTGGGTATGTGCAGGCATCACAGATATAGCTGGCATCAGTTTATGGCTCTTACATGCAACGTCGCATGTACCACTGCTTTCAAGACTTTGGTATATTGGCCGGATGTCTGGTGCTGTAGGCAGTAACTCCTTACAGTGACGAATAATGCAACGTGGAAGAGAAGGACAGCTATGGTTATGGTAAGTTCTTACACAACTATTCTTTACCTATCGTGTTTTAAAATATTTGTGTGAGCTACTCAGCAATGACTTATCTTATTTATCTGTCAAGGTGCATCTTGCATCTATCTCAGCTGGTCTTCCCATAATACCCCTTTTTCACTCTTTTTGTGGTCAAAAAGTTTATGAGGGGAGTGCTGCACTTGAGACCCTCTCAAAAGCAAATTACTCCTCCATGGGTTCTCAACTTAGTTCTTAAAAATAGGCCTTATTTCCTTTTGAACCAGCCTTTCTGGCTGATTTAAAGTTCATCTGTTGGAAACATGTTTTTGCTTATTGCTCTGACATCTGCAAAGCAAGCCTGTCAGCTGCATCCTCTCATGGTGGACCAACCTTATCTGATGTTTCACAAGGGTACAGTTGTTTAATACATTACTCCATTTTTGTCAC
This sequence comes from Protopterus annectens, assembly GCF_019279795.1. NCBI lineage: Eukaryota > Metazoa > Chordata > Ceratodontiformes > Protopteridae > Protopterus > Protopterus annectens. The sequence goes on along the minus strand of NC_056726.1, from coordinate 272,074,877 downwards.
CAAAAGTTGTTTCTGAACTTATCTTGTATCACCTCATCAGTCTCCAGGTTTTCTTTCTGCAACCTAAAGACAAGGGAGAGAAGATTCTGCATACCTTGGATATGCATAGGCAGCTCAGGTACTACCTTGATGGAACTAAGACTTTCTAGAAAGCTGAACAGCTGTTTTGTTCATCTTTTGGGGCTAAAAAACATCAACATGTCTCTAAGCAAACTACTGTTCAGTCATTGTCCTCATCTATTTATTTTGTTCCTCCCGTAATGGTATTTCTATTCCAAACAAGGTTAAGGCACATTCCACTAAAGCCTTATCCTCTCTGGTGGCGTATTGGAAATTACTGGACTCTGGAAGCACTCTAGAGGCAACAAACCTGGTCCTCTGTTCATACTGTTACAAAGCACTACAACCTGGATTCCTTTTCAAGTTCCAGAGAAAGATTTGTGATGACCATTTTCCAGGGGCTTCTGGATCCTAATCCTTCCTCCTCTTCCCAGGTAGGGTAAACTTTGAGAATCTACGCATATGCTGCTGAAGCAGTGTGAATGATAAACACAGTACAGTTGTGTAAGTCCTACTTATATGTAACAGTAGATATTTGAATTCCACCTTGCCTCAGTGGCAGCACCCACCCACTCACTGTCCCCCTTATTTTATGTATAATTCAATGGTATGCAACATAGTAGTGCTGTTCATTGGGTTTGGTAATTTGTGTTGGTGTTTTTGGCTGTGAGTTGGTTGGTTTCAAGCAATTTTTGTTTCTGGTCCTTCTTGGTTCTTCATACTTAACACTAAACGTCTGAACAACTTACTTACTGTGAGAGAGGCTAAGCTCCTCCTAATGGGAGAGGCTTAGCCAATCCCCTATCACAGGGAGTCAGAAGAGGGAATTCTGAGCTCTGTAAAGCCAGTGTGGGTTTGTGCAGGCAGTGAGCCCATATGCCACTGAGGAGGTATACAGTTCAAACATCAACTTTACAGGTAAGTAGACTTATGCAACAGTATTTTCATGCCTAAAGTTATTTCTGATTTAAGGTATCAGTCATCCAGTTTTCTTCCCAGAGCCATAAAACAAAGGAGAACAGATTCTAGATATATTGGATGTGCACAGGCTGCTTAGGTACTACCTTGACAGAACCAAGTCTAAGGCTGAACAGCTGTTTAGTTTCCTGTGCTGGGACTAAGTTGGACTGACCAGTGTCTAAACAGACTAAATCCAGATCTATGTCATCTTCTATTGTTTTTTTTTTTTTTTTTTTTTTTTTGCTGTCTCCACCATGGTATAACTTTTCCAGGGAAAGTTAAGGCACATTCTACCAGGGCTTTATATTCTTTGATGGCATACTAGAAAGGGTGGACTGGAAGTATTCCAGAGGCAGCAACTTGTTCCTCTGTTCATACTTCTACAAAGTGCTACAAACTGGATTCCTTCTCTAGGTCCAAACAGGCTTTGCTAGGACCATTCACCAGGGGCTACTGGACCCCCCATCCTTCCTCCTACCAGATAAGGTAAGCTTTGGGAATCTACCCATAGGCTACTGCAGCAAAGAGAAATGAAAAACATGGTATAGTTGTGTAAGTCGTGTATACCCATAACAGTGGAGGTCTGAATTTCTTCACTCTTGTAATAACCACCTCCCCACCCCACCCCCCCTTTGTAGATTGTTGAGGTGGGACACCACCTCATTTGTTACTACTGTTATTGTTTGAATTATTTTTATGGTGATTATTGATTGTTGGTTGTTGGCTCAGAATGAATCTTCCTTCCTTTCCCGAGGCAGTAACATCCTGAAAAGTTATCTCACTGGTCGCTGATAGGCTGCATCCTTTTTGTATATAAGTATATCAACCACCAGAGTGAGTGAGAGGGAGGGGAGTTAGAGCTTTGGCAAGCTGGCCAGGTGCTGTGCCCTTGGCAGTACACTACCCATAAGGTTACAGCAGCAATGAAGGAATCTGAATATCTACTGTTATAGGTAAGTAGCACTTACACAACTGTACTTTCCTTGAAGTAGGGAAGAGGAGTACATAAAGGTTCAGTAAAGACATTTTGTAAATGATATATTCTTTTGTGAGTGCAGCATTGCTGACATTTGTTGAGACTTTACAGTGAACTTATTGTTATGCAGTTAATTCCAGATGGCAGTGAAGTCATTCTGAAGTTCATTTTTAGACAGTTAGGATTTTTGTTGCCTGTTATGATGAAAATGTCATCTGCATTTAGGATACAGTTGAAGATTGTTTATGAAGAAAGGAGAGAGGATAGGTCCAAGAAAAAAACCCGTAACACCTTTCCTGACTGTTGCCGAGTTATAATTACTGATGTTAAGTTGTCTATCTCGCCTTCATTCTTGCTGGATGGGTTCGGAGCCGACCTCGGCTCCGACTCGGCCACTCTAAAAGCTCGAGAGTTGGTTCCACCGGCTCGAGGCTCCCCTTATATCCCACAATGCTAGGCGAGAGTTACCTCAGATCTCGTTTGCCGCTACAGCTTCGAGGTTGGTTGCTTCTACCGGTTCCTGGTGAGTGTTAGCTTTTCTTCTAAAAGTTACTCTTTTTACCCCTTTTTAAGTTAAATTCTTCTTAGATTAGTGTAGATCATAGAACTTTATCCCCGACCCTATTTTTTTCCCGTTTCTTTTCTAAAAGAACCTTTGGTTCTTCCCTTGGGCCTTAGGCCTTCTCTTCCCTAAGGGAGTGTTTGTGTAGTTTACTATAATTTTACTACAATTTTATTGTACTTAAATTCTAGTATCATTACTAAAATTATTATATTTTCTGACAGGGTATAACTGGTGTGTTTGAGTGTGTGTTTGTGTACACCTGTCAGTTAGGCAATGTCTAAAGAAGCAAAGGTCTCCGGATTCAAGAAGTGTGATGCGTGCTGTCAGAAAATGTCTCTGACAGACGCTCACACTTCTTGTGTCTATTGTCTGGGGCCTTTGCACCTGCAGGACTCCTGTGCTGTTTGCCATGGCTTCAGCCCCAGGGTCCTGCAGGAAAGAAAAAACAAGCTAATTCTGAGAGGCTTGTTGAAGCCAGAGGATTCCCTGTCTGTCTCAACAGGGAAGCCCTCTAAGGCATCGAGGTCTTCGGCTCCGGCTTCTGAGCCGAGACCTCAGGTTGTTCAACCTTTGCCTTTATCGGCTCCGGCTGGAGCCGATAAGTCTCAGTCCACAGTTTCTGTGGCTCCCTCGGCTCCGGCTGGAGCGGAGGTTATTGAAGTACCCGTGTCGGCTCGGACCAGATCTTCGGAGCCGACAACTAGAAAGAGATCAAGATCACCATCTATTGGCTCCGTTCATTCGGCTCCAGGTTCTCCCCTGCTGTCTGAACGGAGCCAAAGGTCTCATTCCTCTAGGTCATCGAGGCTGTCCGATCATGACCTTCAGAGGGTAGTGAGTCGACTACTTAAGTCCGAGGCACTAGCCCAGATGCTTCAGAGCCCGACTCATCAGTCGATGCCTGCCCCGGTCCATCAACTCTTTCCTCCTTCGACTCTTCTGAGTTCGGAGCCGGGTCGCGTCGGAACCGAGACTGTGATTACTTCGGAGCCGAGACAATTGTCTTCGGCTCCGTCGTCTGCTCCGTTTTCTTTTTTGGAAGAATCTCGGCGCCGGACTTCCCTCGTCAGCTCCGAGGGGGTGAGTGGCATCGGACCCTTGTCCGACCCCCCTCTCCCTCTCGGGCTTCGGCGCTGGTGAGTTCGGCTCCGACATCGACCTCGGAGCCATCACTGTCGGTGCCGAGGGGGGTTCTTAGCTCTTCGAAGCGGGGACCTCTGGCTCTGCCTGACAGGGGTGCATTCGAGGTCATGCGGAGTGTGTTAGAGCCAGGCTCTACCCCACAGTCGGCTCCGTCCGCCCCTCCCTCTATGCTGCCTCAGGGTAAGTCGACTCACTCCCTCATCCCGGACCGCAGAGAGCCAGCTCCTCAGGAACCCCTGTGGGGATTTCATCCTCTTCCGAGGCCTCTCCTGATTTGGCAGAAGAGCCCCCTCGGAAGAGGAAGTGCAAGAGGAAACACATTGACTCACCTGAGTCTATCACGTCAGACACAGATCTGGATGATTCTGAGGGTTCCCCCCGTTCCCCTTCTGAAGATGTCTCATTTGCAGACATTCTGGAGATCCTGAAACAGAGGGGAAATTGGCCAGCCCTCAACCCTTCGGAGGACGAATCTGTGTATCTTGAGGCATTTGGCTCTCGTCCTTCCACCTCCTGGGTGTCCCCCCCCTTCGACCCCCTCATGCAGGTGGTTGCTAAGAAGGCATGGACGGCTCCTGATTCAGTGGACCCCACTCCCAGGAGACCCTCCAAATTCATCACAGCTCCATCAGACAAGCAATTTTTATCAAAAGGAGTTTCTGTGGATGCTATGGTGGTAGCTGCCGCCACAAAGAAGGAACTGGCTGATCCTTCAGTGCCTGTCCATCCACCTAACAAGGAATCTAGGTCCATGGATAGGTACGGGAAGCGGATGTTCTCCTCAGCGACATTTACCATGCGTTAAGCTGAATTACCTGTGCCATTTCACTCGTCTTCAAAGGGACTTGATCAAGGAAGCGAGTGAAATGTTAAAGGACCCTACAGCTGCGGGTTTCAAGAGAAAATGAACACGCAGCTGGCTACCCTTAATTCCATATCCAACTCCTCCATGCGCCTCCTCTCTTATGCGGCTGATGGAGCGAGCAGAGCCGCAGGGACAGGGGTAGCCTTATGTAGGCACGCCTGGATGCGGCTATGCAACTTTGCGGAACCTTTCAAGACGTCTTTCACGAACTCCCCTTTTGATGGATCATCTCTCTTTGGTCCTCAAGTGAAAGAAACCCTGACTAGGTGCGAGACTGATGGCAAGACCCTTTCTGCCGTCGGAGTCCGTTTTTCGACTCCTTGTAGGCCTTACCCCAAAGGCCAGAAGGGTGGGAAGATGTGGTTCCGTAAACAATCTCAAGGGACTTCGCCTGACGCACAGAGTCGCTTTTCCTACCAAAGGCAGAGGTGGGAATAACAATGGTAGACGTCGCCCTAGGGGCAGGGGGGGTCCGCAGAACCAGGGCAATCGGGAAACCTTTCCTGACAAGCCCTTTCAGCATCCCTGAGGTGTTGCCCGACTGCCCATCTTCGAGGCAGTCGGGGAAGATTGTCACTGTACCCAGAAGCCTGGCTATCCCTGACTCAAGACAAATGGGTACAGTCCATCATTTCAAGGCTATTCTATCCCCTTTCTTCGCTTTTCCAAATCAGTCAAAAATCCCTTCCAGATGTTCCACCGCTCAAAGGGATATAGCAGCTTTGGAAATTTCAAAACTGCTTGCAAAAGAGCAATTCAGTCAGTGCCAGCAGACCAACAAGGATCCGGAATCTACTCAAGGTTCTTTTTAGTTCCAAAGAAAACAGGGGACTGGAGACCGATTTTGGATCTCAGTGTCTTGAACAAATCAGTCAAGAAAACAAGATTTCGGATGGTCACGCTGCAATCCATTCTTCCCCTTTTGGGCAAAGGAAACTGGATGTGCTCTATAGACCTTCGGGATGCGTACTATCACATAAAAATGAACAGACGCTCCAGAAGATTCCTCCGCTTCAGGCTGGGAACCAGTCATTTTCAGTTCAGGGCCCTGCCCTTTGGTCTCACCACTGCCCCGGTGTTTACCAAATGCATGGCAGTGGTAGCTTCTCACCTGAGACGACAAGGATTCCAGGTGTTTCCATATTTGGACGACTGGCTTCTCACAGCTCCCACCAAGCATCTCCTTCTGATGGCCAGAGATTATACTTTTCGCGTTTGTCAAAACTGGGTATTTCAATAAATTGCGAAAAGTCTGTTTTGTCGCCTTGTCGTACTATTACCTACATAGGCGCAAATTTAGATACTATAAACATGTCTGCAACGCTAACGAACCAAAGGATATCAGACATTCACAAATTGGTGTCACTTCTTCTCAACAACAACAGAGCCAAAGCCAGGTTAGTTCTAAAGGTGTTGGGAATCATGGCAGCGGCCATACCTCTCCTCCCATTGGCCAGATACCACATGCGGATCCTTCAGTGGATGCTTTTTTCTCAATGGTCATACCAGGAACTTCCAATGTCTCACACCATTATGATCACGCAAGCGTGCAAAGAGCATCTCATGTGGTGGATGTCTTCCCCAGCTCCTGTCGGAAGACCATTTGTTCCACCTCCTCCGGTTGCTACTCTGACAACGGATGCCTCCCTGATCGGGTGGGGGGTCATTATCAGGGCAGGACAGTCCAGGGCACATGGCAACCAAACGAATGCCACTTGCACATAAATGTTCTGGAGATGAGAGCAGTGCTTTTAGCGTTGCAAGCCCTTCAAGACTCTCTTCCCTTGGGAACGATTGCAATCCAGACAGACAATATGTCTGTAGTGTGGTACATCAGCAAACAAGGCGGAACCAGATCATACCGCCTGTGTCGAGAAGCACTCAGCCTGTGGCAATGGGCGTTCTCTTCTCAGCGTTTTCTGATAGCATCGCACATCCCGGAAGTCCAATCACATTGCGGACAAGTTGAGCAGAGCTATACTCATGCCTCACGAGTGGTCTCTGAAAGACTCTGTAGTGAGAGAGATATTTCTCAAGTGGGGTCAGCCTTGCTGCGATCTTTTTGCTACTCCCCAAAACAGCAAGTGCAGAGAATACTTCACTCTATTCCCTTTACCAGGCCAACCCAGCAGGGACGCTCTAGTCCAAGTTTGGCCCCGGGGACTTCTGTATGCATTTCCTCCTTTCCCTCTGATCTCTCAAGTAATACAGAAAGCTATCGCTCAGAAGGCCTCATTGATCCTCATTGCTCCTTACTGGCCTCGACAAGTGTGGTTCCCCTTTCTACATCGTTTTCTCTTGGAGCGACCGTGGAGTCTGGGCCTAGTTCCAGATCTTTTGATCCACCAGTCGGGTCAGTTTCATCGCTCCCTCCCCTCTCTGAACCTCACTGCTTGGTTCCTCCAGTTCCAACCGTAGCCAGGCTTCCTCAATTATCTCACTCGGTTAGAGATATATTGATAGCTTCCCATAAATCTTCCACTCGAAAGATTTATTTGAGTAAGTGGAAACGCTTCTCATATTGGGCACAAGGAAAGGACATAGATCCTTTCACCGCTTCCATCCAACTAGTCCTTGATTTTCTAGCTGAACTCTTCCATGCAGGTTCATCTCCATCTACTCTTAAGGTTCAATTGGCAGCTATTTCTAATTTTCATGTGGGCATTTCTGAATCTGCCCTAATGTCCCACAAACTTTGCAAAGCCTTTTTGAAAGGAGTTTTTCTTCTCAGACCTCCTATAAGAAATCCTCCTTCTCCTTGGGACCTAAATTTAGTTCTTGCTTCCTTGATTCTTTCCCCTTTCGAACCTGCAGCTTCATGTTCCTTGAAATTATTATCATGGAAAACTCTCTTTCTGGTGGCTATCACATCAGCTAGAAGAATTTCAGAACTTCAAGCACTCAGTTGTCGTTCTCCTTATCTTTTGTTCCATAAGGACAGAGTTTCCTTACGAACTAACCCGTCCTTTTGCCTAAGGTGGTTTCAACATCAAATCTAAACCAAAGCATTGACCTCCCTGTCTTTTTCCCAGAGTATTCAAATAGGTCTGAACAAAAATTACACTGCCTGGATGTTCATCGTCAATTAAGGTACTACTTGGACAGGACGAAACAATTCAGAAAATCTGATCAGCTGTTTGTCTCCTATGCGGAAAGCAGAAAGGGACTTCCAGTTTCAAAGGTATCATTATCCAGATGGCTAACATCTCTGATTACCCTTGTTTATGAGATTAGACACCAAAACTGCCTAATAAACCTAAAGCCCATTCCACCAGAGCTTTGGCTACTTCTTTAGCCTTCCAAGACAGACTGCCTATTGACACCATTTGTGCAGCGGCTACTTGGGCTACTCCTCACACTTTTATTTCCCATTATAAGTTGGATTTAGCTTCTAGGCATAGAGCTAATTTTGGTTCCACTGTTCTCAGGAGTCTGTTCCATTAGGCCACCGGGACAAGGTGCTAGGGACGCGTCCCATCCAGCAAGAATGAAGGCGAGATAGACAACTTAACATATAGAAGTTATGTTCTTACCATAACGTTCCATGTTAGTTGTCTTCTTCGCCTTCTTCTTGGCCCCACCCTCCTTCCCCTGGCCTGGACAGACCTAGAGGAGTTGTGATCGTGACCTCTCTTTCTACCACCTCTTTCTTAGTCATATGCTATTATGCATATTTCTTGTTTCAGGATGTAGGTCACCCTTCTTTCTTCCTGTTGTTAGAGGTGGATTCTGTTTTACAGTTATACTGTTACTGTTATAAGCTGGGGTTAGCTTACAAACGAGATCTGAGGTAACTCTCGCCTAGCATTGTGGGATATAAGGGGAGCCTCGAGCCGGTGGAACCAACTCTCGAGCTTTTAGAGTGGCCGAGTCGGAGCCGAGGTCGGCTCCGAACCCATCCAGCAAGAAGAAGGCGAGAAGAAGACAACTAACATGGAACGTTATGGTAAGAACATAACTTCTATTTATCTGCTAAAAGGATCAGGTCTGATTGTAGTGACATCTTTTAAATGATTGCAGTACCTCAGGAGAGAAGCCTGTTTTTCACGAATTTTGTACAAGTAGGGAGTGATGTACAGTATCGAAGGCCTACTTAAGGTCTAGGAAAATTGTCATAGTTATTTTACCTTGCTTCATATTTAAATAGATGTGCTCTATGAGTGCATAGATTTGTTGTATTTGTATTGTAATTGAGTCAGAACCCATGTTGCCTATCACTTAAAAATGTACTCCAGGATTTTGTTATAAAGAATCTTCTACTGATGTTGGATTAGAAGTGGGTAGGAAGTCACTGGCTGAGGATGGGTTGGAGACTTTTGCTAGGAGTACACTAATTCACTTTTAAAATTGAGACAGTATTTCAGTTGTGAGGGTGAAATTAAACAAAAATGGAAGTGGATAGCTGAATAGTTTACTCCTTAGCCTGAGAATTTTAGGATGAGTGCTCTGGAAAATGGATAATAGGAGCAATCTATGTTTTCGAGATATTTTTGTATATCTTTACTTGTGATCTTGAAGGGAAATGGAAGGTATTCAATAATGTTGTGCAGTGTGAGGGAAGGAGTTATATGGGAGGTGGGCAAATAATGGGTTACTTGTGCATGAAGAATTACTTACAATATCTTTGAGTTCAGAGATGAGTGAGAGTGATAAGAGTAATTTGGGTCTAAAACTAGTTTTGAGAAATAGGTTAGAGGGTGTGACATGTCTAAGGATTCTAGACGTTTGCTAGTAATACCTGTTTTAATTTACAGTTTACTGTAAAAAATAAGAGGTTTATAATAGCCTTTTTCCAGGAATTCATTATTGCGGGCTGATCCCTGTCACATGATTAAAAATATTCCAAAATCCTAGTTTTGTGCGGCTTAAGCAAATCTGTTCTAAGATGAATACTTGAATTTAATGCAAGACTTGAAGCACAGATTTATGCATATATGTTATAATTCTCGTCTGATAGCACAGTCTGTGCAAGAAGTTCAGACTTTAATTTATGTGACTTTCTGCATTATGACTAACAAGAGCAGCCAATTATACCTTCAGACATCTTATCTTCACATCTGTATATGGCAGTAACAGTCATCTTAATCGGTCTGTCGTCACGAGGGATGGATTTCTGGGACGTTTATTGTCTGAGATACGTAGCTGTCGTATAGGAAGTCTAAACAACTGAGCCAGTATTTCATCACATATAAGAAACTGGGACAAGCCGGCATCTGTTTTTTCGATACTTCAATAACTTCAGTCACTAGTACATGTGGTAATTGCAGTATTTCTAAACATCTGTTCACTTCTGGCTGTTTGCTGCACTGCATTTTGATAACTTAATATAAATTAACGATGCATCTGGCTTTCTACTTCAAAGCATTGCATATAGGCCAAATGTCACATCCCCAAGTGCCATTTATTAGGTCTTGTAGATGACATCAGATGTAGCATGAGTTTGGTGCCCTGTATAAACATTCCTTGATTCTTGCACATGCTTACTTGATATGTATTTTTCAAAATGTGAATCAAAATAAGTGTCATGATGTTTTTAATAAAAAAAAGAGAAATTATGGATTATTAGGGGTTGGGAGGGTGGCTTAATAGCTAAGATGTTTGCCTTACAAACACAAGGTGCAGGGTTTGAGTCTCACAAGGGATAATTGGCTAGGCTTAAAATGGCTCGCAAGGGCAATTAGCTTAGTACTAACCTATGAACCTATTAACACTGGTACTTTGTTTCCTTCCGACTGAACAGAGCCTTCTTGTGTTTAACACATAACTAAGAACACTTTTGATTGGTTTATGAATAAGAGGGTTGTTTTGTAGATGGCACTTTTAATTGAAAGCATTTGACAATCTTTTTGATATGTAAACAAAATGCTGTAGAAAATTATGTGTGGGTTATATTTTGATAATGTCCATGGGTATGAGTGTCTGAAAATTAGAAGCAGGTTGAGAACAATATTATATATTGTTTACTTGTCTTTGGTTTGTTTATTGGATGGCATGGTTTATTTGTATTGATTTTTAATATACGACCTATAAGTACTATTTAGGCTGGCATTTCTGTAAATAGTATTCACAGTATGGTGTCACCAAGCCCCATTGTTTCATTTTGGAAAATGGCATGATGCATCAATTCACACCCTTTTATATCTCTGTATGGCAGGAGTGTTTACACAAGAACAGCAGAATTCATCTGACAGTTTTGAACATCCCAGTATTTTCTGTAGATTTAAGCTGATTGAGTCAAGACTAATAGATATTAAGATTAATTTTTGAGATATGACAACTTAATAGCAGTTGATTATAGTACATGCAAAAATTTAAACAGCTTTATATGAGACAAAAATAAGTCTCATTCTGTTGTGTGTATATTGTAAACAAGGTTGCTTTGGAAATGAGCATCAAGGTGGTGTGTAAAGTCCTAATGAGATGGTTAAGTTTAATTTAAAAAGATAGGGTTTTCTTTGAGGATTTTAAACTGATGAAAATACAGTAGTTGTTGAAACTGTTCTTTTGCAACTATCCATTTGAGTAGTAAGACAGTTGTTGGACTGCTGATTAGTGCTGCTATTTGCTGTGGAGTTACTGTTGTTTCATGCATGAGAAGAATCAGTGGCCTGAACTGTGCAGAATATTGTAGGGAGTGAATTCTCTTCATTGCCACAATGTCTGAATCAGTATATAACAAAGTTACTCCCATGTATGTGTTCCACACTTCAGGATTTAGTGCACTGAACATCTGCCTTGTTCTCATTTTAAAGCAATTGTCAGTGGCACAACTGATGCAGAAGGCAATGGATTATATTCCCACACTAGGTAGATTGATTATTTACACTGAGGCGCTGCATAAAGGGGTGCTGCACTGCTGAGTGTGTCGTCCTTTGGATGAGATGTTAAACTGAGGGCCCCATCTGCTTGAGCTGATGGTAGCTCAGGTGAATATAAAAGATCCCATGGCACCTGTTGAAAAAAGTAGGGGAGGTTTCCCAATGTCCTGACCAAAATCTGTTAATACAGAAGAACCTCTGTAAGTTGACCACCCAAGGGACTGTAACAAACTGATCAACATACAAAGGTGGTCAACATAAGGAAATAGGCCTACTGTACTGATACGTACATGTACTTTCTTGTACAGCTTTTATTAGAGAACATCATATGAAATCATACATAATCAAAACACAGTAAAGTCATACATACAGTATCATACAAAATCAATACATTTACTGTTTTCTCATGGTTTAATCATTCTTTCTGAAAAAAAAAGTCAGTCTTAGTCTGTTTCTTATTCTTATTACAAAGGTAAGTGGAGAAAGCACTGCCAACGCTGGATACCCCACTCAGCATACCTGGGCTTTTTTCCACAGCAAATTACTTCAACTGCATTATCAAATGCCTGACATCCTTTTCTTTTGGAGTCTTTGCAATTTCTGTGTCATCCTCATTTGCTTGTTCCACTTCATCAGCTGCTTCATGCACTTTTACACTGGTCTGTACTTCGGGCAGTATCGCCTGGAAAATTGCTTCTGGGTCAGGTTCATTACAGGTTACCTCCTCATTATCCATTGCAGCAAAACCTTCAAAATCTACTCCTTCGAATTTTGCCATGGGAGATGGATTGTCTGATGAGGCCAAAACATTGTGCTCTTGGGCTGTGACAAATCCAACTTTCTTGAAACACGTCTGTATCATTTCTGGCTGAACTTTATTCCAAGCAGAACTGATACAGAGGACAGCATCCAGAGCATTAACTGATGCAGCGGATGAAGTTACTTCCACAGGCAGACCACGGGTTTGTGATTTAGTAATGACCCACTGCAGGAGCTGGGCTCGGTAGTGCATTTTAAATGTTTAGATGATGTCTTGGTCAAGAGGTTGGATTTTTGAGGTCATATTTGTGAGGTGATTCACTTGCGGGTGGCCAGGACAGTTGTCTACTTTCAGTAAAATAGACCGTTTCTTCTTCTTCATTTCTCGGTCGATACTGATGCAGCGGATGAAGTTGCTTCCACAGGCAGAGCACAGGTTTGTGATTTAGTAATGACCCACTGCAGGAGCTGGGCTCGGTAGTGCATTTTAAATGTTTTGATGATGTCGTGGTCAAGAGGTTTGATTTTTGAGGTTGTGTTTGGAGGCAGAAATTTTAGTGTCATGTTTGTAAGATGATTCACTTGTTGGTGGCCAGGACAGTTGTCTACTGTCAGTAGAATAGACCCTTTCTTCTTCTTCATTTCTCGGTCAATACCCCTTACCCACTCCTGCAATAGGGCACCAGTCATCCATGCGCATTTGTTTGATCTCCAAATGATGCGGAGGTCTTCGGGCTTCAGGTTCTTGAATGCTTATGGCTTTGCCGATTTACCAATCACCAAGGGCTTTAGTTTTTCTCCGGCTGAGCTAGCGCAAAGCAGAACTGTGAAACATTCTTTGGAAAGTTTTCTGCTCTTACATTTGTCACCCTTCATGATGAGTCTCCTGTCAGGCATCACCTTGAAAGAGTCCGCACTCGTCAGTGCTAAAGATGTCATCATCTTTAAAGCCTCTGGCAAAGTCCAGGAACTTTTTGATGAACTGTTCCACAACTTCTACTGGAATTTCATTGGATTCACCACACAAAACTTTCTGGGAGATCTCGTGTCACAGTTTAAATTTCTTGAGCCAATCACTTGATGCTTGGAAATCTGCTACCTCGAATTCCTGTGCGAAATGTTTAGCAACTTCTTGGATCTTTGGCTTGGAGATTCAGGCGTTAACTACCCTCATTTGTGTGAACCAGCTTAATGTGGCTTTACTGACTTCATCGAGGGAAGTTTCCTCCTTTTCATCGAGGGAAGTTTTCCTCCTTTTCCACTGTAGATCTCCTCTTTCCTTACCACATCTCTCCAAGTACTCATGTTTACGTTTTTGGATGTTGCTAACTGTGGTCTTGCTAATACCAAAATGTTCCACCGTTATTCTTTGACTGCTGCTTTCCAGAAAATGTAGATCATCAACCTTTTCCTTCAATGTCAGCTCTTTGAGTTCTTTCCTTTTGGGCCATCATGTCTCAATTAACTGTAAATTTTTTCTGTAATTGTAGGCTGTACCTACAATTCAGACCAGTCCTTCATGTTGAAAAAATGTTCAGCAACACGTGATAAACAATAGGAAGTTATGCCTAATGCAACATGTGGTAATAATAAAACATGAAAAAGAACGTAATAGTTTGCATGGGTTTCTTTCCTGCGTAACCCCACCCCCAGGACTAACTGTATAAAACAGTTTCTGCTTTATCCACTGAAGTTGGCTATCTTAACTAAATAAACCTCCAGGAAGCAAGATCCTGACACCTTATAGTTTTTCTGTTGTAATAGATGAATTACAGCTTAGTTTTTGTAAAGTTTTAAGGCTTAAAAGGTGTATGCACAACGTCAGTGAAAGGTTTCAGCCAGTTGCCACTAGATTGGGCCAGTACCTTGAATCAGCCTTACGCACACACACACAAAACTGTTCCAGTCCCAAGACTTTACTGTTTAAATTAGTAAATTTTTGCTTTTATTTTCAGCATAGTCTCTATACTAATCACAACTCTCTCTATAACTGCCAAACAACCCTGTGCTTTCAGTGATAATTATTTAAAGTATTCCAGCGCTACCGAGATTAAGCTTTTGTTGGATACTGCTATTTTAAGCTTATTACTCAACTTAAACTGACAGTTTTTCAGCTTTTCTCCCCGTGGGGGAGGGACACAAAAGTTCCAGGTTAATCCTATTCTAGCTGCTGTCTTCTCCATTCACCTTGTCTGCTACTCCCACACCCTGATTATCTTCATTAGTTAGTCCCCTCCTAGGGTGCCATCTTTAAACCATCTCTCAACTACCTAACACATTCATTTTTCATCCTGTAGCTGCTTTTGCTTCCCTACCTCTCTGTTTGTTGTGCATGCACAGCAAGCAGGTAAGTAGAACAGTGCCACATTTATACTACAGCTGATATACATTACTGACTTATTATTACTGTTAACTGCTGATTTGTTTGGTTATTACTGTTAACTGCAGAATTATTTGATGGTGCTGAGTTGTAAATGCTGTTCTGAACTATATGCTTTGAGAGCTAGCTAATGTATTAACTGACAAGCTGCTTGTATTTCTATTGTATTTTATGAAAGCAGCGCTTAACTGTTTGCAGGGTTCCCAGATTTCCGACTGGCCGGGTAGGGACAAAGTGAGGACCCAAAAAAAAAAAGGTCTTCAATGCTTAAAAACACGGGGCTACTTCTATTTAATACGGAACATCAAGCAGTTCCGCATTAAACACAAGTAGCTCAGTGTTTACCAATTTCTGATTGGCCCATATGCCTGTAAACGAGCCAATCAAAAACCTCGAAAAACGGAGCTATGTTTAATGCGGAACTGTCTGATGTTCCACATTAAACACCAGCAGCTCCGTGTTTAGCGATTTTTGATTGGCCCATATGCCGATATATGGGCCAATAAAAAAAAAAAAAAGCAGAGGGCTGTTTTGCCGGGATTTAAACCGGCAGTGCGGGACTCTGGATCGGGCTGCTGATCCCGGGACAATCCCGCTCAAATAGGGATGTCTGGCAGCCCTGACTGTTTGCAAAGCTTATTCATGTTCTGACAGCATCTGTAAGCATTCCTGTTGCATGCTACTGCTCTTAGAAGACTTAGAGGCTGGACTTTACAATTGCTTTTATAGCAGGCTAAGTGAATGCAGTTCATGTTGCTGTTAGTTCATACTGAATAACATAGCTGTAGAACTATTGTCTTAGAACAGCCATACTTTGCTTTGTGCAATATATCCTGTCCGTAGTCACTGCTGAGTCATAGCTATTATCAGTTGACTTAGAGGCCGCATGTAAATGCTGTTTATTAGTCTGTGGTTTTACAGAGCTGATAATGTATGCAATATAACCAGTTTTACTCTCTATCTCAATACCTTGCATACTCTGCACTTCATATTCATGTAACCTTTGCACTAATTCTGCCTTATTTAACTTTATTTTTAAGGTTTGCACAGGTTTCTTTCCTGTGTGACCCCCCCTCCCCGAGATTGACTGCATAAAACAATATCTACTTTATCCACTGAAGTTGGCTGTCTTAACTAAATAAAACCTCCGGGAAGCAAGATCCTGAGACCCTACAGCTTTTCTATTGTAATAGGTGAATTACAACTTAGTTTTTGTAAAGTTTTAAGGCTTAAATGGTGTATGTACAACATCAGTGAAGGGTTCCAGACAGTTGCCACTAAATTGGGCCAATACCTTGAATCAGCCTTACACACACACACACACACTGTTCCAGTCCCAAGCATTTACTTTTTAAATTAGTAAAACTTTGCTTTTACTTTCAGCATAGTCGCTATACTAATCACAACTCTCTCTATAACTGCCAAACAACCCTGTTTTTGTGCTTGCAGTGATAATTATTTAAAGTATTCCAGAGCTACTTAGATTAAGCTTTTGTTAGATACTGATAGTTTAAGCTTATTCTTCTTCTTAAACTGATAGTTTTTCAGCTCTTCTCCCTGTGGAGACCGGGCCTTCTCCATTCGCTATGCTCACTCTGCTCCCCACCCTGCCCCCATCCCCACCATCTCCCATAACATCAATCTTATACCTAACCTGACTCCTCCCATACCTCTCTTCCACTTATCCCATAACACCCCTAATTATTCCCACAGTCATACCATACCTCCTAACGACTCTACCTCCCCAGCCATTCTAAATAGGGCCCATATACTGCTCCATCCCCTAAACTATCACTGTCCTACTCATATTCATTCTGTTATCACACTGCACTCCGCCACCATCATGTCCATCACTACTATTAGTTTGATCTCACTTCTTTCACTTACACTCTGTCTCCTAACAGTAATCACAACTTTCCAGACACCCAACATACATCCTACACCCACCTGTGCAACCACCACACATAACTGACATTTATCAAGTTACTTAGGCATCCACCGCAGCATATTCACACCTAATACCTCTGTACTATCCAAAGTAAAAATTACACCTCTCCAAAGACATCCCCATTATCACACCACCAGCAGCAACTATACAATTTTAGGAAAAAAATGCTAAGTATAACCCACATAATTTGCCAAAGCATTATATCCCAGTGCGATGATGTACAAACCCCCCCCCCCAGCCCCAGCAAGCCTAGCAAATTTCTCATGCTATCAACCATAAATCTCCAAAGCCTTAGAAACAAGATATCTGAACTCCAGGCATGGATTTCACAAAACAACCCAGATATTATAGCAGCTACTGAAACCTGGTTGAAATCATATATAAAAGACACCAAATTTCTCCCCCCAGGCTCTTCATGCCTGAGAGCCGATCGGCCCGACAAGAGAGGAGGAAGAGTAGCAAAACTCTTCTCTAGCAAACATGCATTCATTCTCTACTCAAAACCAACACCCAACTTCTTCCCAGAAAAAGTATTAATCTTTGTATTAAAATAACCATAAAACATTAGCGTAATTGCTGTGTATATTCTTCCAGGAAACAGCATACCAATATTAGAAAACATGCTTGCCTGGACTTCCCAAAACATAGATAATGAAACCATCATTCTAGGTGATATAAACATCGATTGGCTAGACATTGCCCACAACAAGCCCTCAAAAAACATAAACCTTTACAACTTCTCCCAAGTAACTGAAGACATCACCAGACCCCGCAAAAGTAATTGGGACTCCACAGTAGACTGGGTGTTAAGTGTCCCACCTTAAAAATGTCATCAGGCGTACTACCTAATACGATTAGCGACCACCACCCAGCATATATCCTACATAAAACTACCCCAACCACTGGCCAACACCAATACAAGTCAACCATCCATATTTAATGAAACCTTAGCTAAAGTAAATTGGGAACCACTCAAATCCCTACCACTTAATGAGGCTGTTGAATTCTTTAACTCAACATTCCTAGACATCCTAAATAGGCAAGCACCCACCCGCCAAAAACAAATAAAACATAAGCTTGTAAGCTGGCTCTCAAACTCCTCCAAAAAAGTAATGTCCACAAGGGATAAAGTCTGGAAATCATGGCAGAAAAATAAAGACCCCTCAACTCTGCTACATTACAAGCAACTCCGTAAGCAGGCAAGATGTCTAATAACCAGTGATAAAAAAGCCCACTACCTCTACTTACAAAGCCAATATAAGAATATTCCCAAACATTTCTGGTTCTCCATCAACCAACTATTACATCCAGATTCTCAAAGCAACCCATCCCTTGATCCATACAAAACCCCTACCGAACTTGCCACCCTCTTCAATTCCTACTTCATTGACACCATAGCTAACCTAATCACTACCTTCCCTACAATTAACACCACCACCACCAAGGCAGCTCATGACCAAATCTTCCCAGAAAACAATCCTACCCTCTACTCTAACCTAAAATTCTTCCTCATACCCACAGCCACGATAAAAAAACACTTTTATATAAGCTAAAACCCTGTACTCTCCCCTGACAATCTACCCCCAGACTTCCTGCAGCCAGCTGCAAACCCTATAGTTTACCCCATCAGCATGCGCATTAACAAAAGAATCCCTTGTCCCAGACATCGGGGAAAAAGCAGTCATTCTCCCCTTACACAAAGGTGGCACCAACAAAGACACCACAAACTTTCTACCCATAGCAATTATCTCACCCTTCTCTAAAATACTGGAAAAATGCATCCATGCCCAACTCCTCAACCACTTGCTTGAAAATCAAATTCGATTACCCACTCAGCATGGTTTCAGACCAGGACACAGCACCACTACCGCCCTCCTATCCTTCCTTGATACAGTTAACTGGGCATAGGATTCTGGTAAAATAATTGCTTCACTTTTCCTCGACCTCTCCAAAGCTTTCAATACCATTTCCCACACTATCCTCCTCTCTAAACTATCCACCCTCCCCATTTCTCCATCTACCCTATAGTGGTTCAATAGCTATCTCTCCAATAGGCAGCAATCTACCAGTTGGCAACAATCTTACTCTCCCTTCCTCAGTACTTCCACAGGGGTAACCCAAGGCTCCATACTTGGTCCTCTCTTATTTAGCATCTTTATTAACAACTTTCACTCCACTCTCCCACAATGCTCATTAATCTAGTATGCTGATGACTCTACAATAATATGCACTACAAATTCCAGTTCAGAACAGCAGCAAATCACCCAGAATGCCCTCACCTCTACTGAAAACTAGTCATTTTACCCCTAAGAAAACCACTCCCCTAGATTTAAAAAAAAAAAAAATTCACTATACAAGCCCAAGCCAATACCACTATAGAAGTTGTCCCACATACTAAATTACTAGGCATCATTATAGATGAAAACCTTAACTTTGACTTACACTTAAACAATAACATCAAAAGACACACCAAAAGCTTGGTATGCTCTACAGGCACCAGCACTTTCTTAGCCTCTCTAATAGACAAACCCTTGCAACTACCTTTTTATTTACCTCTCTCCTTTATGGTGCCCCTCTCCTCACTAATATCCAAAATTTTACAAAATCCAAACTTCATGTGTGTTACAACAGAATAGACAAATTTACTACCAAGGCCAAATTCTCATCCCACCACTGCTAATCATTGAAACAGGTAGGGTGGCTGGAATTCCCCCACCATCTCTCATTCACCCAACTAACTACAACACACAAAATAATCTACAGACCCACAGGCTGTCCTGCTGTATCAACTCTACTTGCCAAATACCAACCCAGCAGGCAACTAAGATCTGAAAATCATCTACTTCTAAAAGTAGAAACGCCTACCTTACCTGCTGGTCAACTCCTCTACTCCTTCACCGTTGCCAAACTATGAAACTCACTTCCACCTTCTATAAGCAACACAGGCAGCACCACCACCTTCAAACAAATACTGAAAAATCATCTCAACTCTTCCTGGATATGTACCTGCTCTATAACCTAACCTCTTCCTTCTCCTTATATGGTAACTAAACTCCTATGCTTTTTGCTACTAGTGACTGATGATACTTTCTCCATATTTATTATTTTTTCATTACTTGTTGATAGTACTGATAAGCATATCTGTTTATACCTCTTTGATTGAATTTGTCTGGCATCCAACTAAATTCCTGCTTTAATGTATATATTCTGTATATATTACTATAATCACACCAACTAGATTCCTACTTTTATGTATATATTCTGTATATATTACTGTAATCAAGCCAACTAAATTCTTGCTTTTATCTATATATTCTGTATATATTACTGTAATCGCTATGTGTAACACTCTTTCTACTTCTGTACCAATTCATGTTTAATTTTTTTCTGTATCTATGCACTTGTCTGAGCTTTTCTCCCCGGGCCTCCACTGAAAATGGGCTCTTTTAGCCCCAGTGGACTTTCCTGGTAAACAAATGCATAAAATAAATAAGTAAACAAATAAATAAAATAAATAAACTAAGGGGCAAAGCACACACCTTCCACCCCTTGGTGTAGATTAGACTCAACTGGTCAAGTTATAGAGGCAAAATTAATATTGTGTGTCACAGTCCAAGTGGTCAAGATACAACTTACAAAAGTGGTCTATATAGAGAGGTTGGTCTTCCATTGAGTACATGCGGTGCATGTCTGGTCTGTGAAAATTAGGTCATCTTAAGGAGGTGGTTAATATAGGGAGGTAGTCAACTATGGAGGTTCTACTGTAAAATAAACACTACTTTGGGTCTCCCCTGAAAAGAGGCTGCTAGCCTAGTGGGGCTAACTGGGTCAAGAAAGGATAAAAAAAAAATAACATACATTTGTAAAAGTTGGGTCTCAGTTATTCCACAGTTAGCTTACATATCTCTTATATTTCTGCCCATTGTTACGTAGCTGTGGTCAAGCTATGGCCTAGCACCATCTGGTCAAACAGTTCCTTAAAGGGGCTTTTCATCTAATTCCTTCTTTGAAGGACCGTTTGTCTTGAATTTCATGATTGTCATAGCTGCCCTTCCTCCATCCATGTCTGCATATCCAGTAGCTCTGAAATTCATCTCCTGGAAAAGTTTTCTTTGTGCTTCTCACTGCTGTTTGTAGGATCTCAGAAAATCAGGCCTTTTTTATAGGGAACTGTATCTGTTATTTTGCAAAGTTTAGGATAATAGGAGTTACAAGGCAACTGAGCTGCGAGGCTATTGTCTCTCTTTTCAAGGAGGGTCAAACCAGTCATACCAGGGGCGAATTTATGAATATCTTTCAGTTGTCCAGCTCATTTTTAAATGCAGACAGTGTGCCATACTGTTTAACTTGGAGAAAAAGCTTCTTCCAGAGAGAGGGAGTATGCATTGAGTGACAGATCCTTCCCTCCTCCTTGTCTTATTTATTTGTTGAAGTAGATTGAGATGTCTGTTCCTGTTGTTAGCTGGACTGGTTCAGGATCCTTTATAGCCTTATAAGCAAGGCACAGATATCACCCCCCCAAGGAGGAGTGTAGATATATATATATATATATATATATATATATATATATGAAAGTGAGAGTAAAGACAAGACCTGTAATATTTCTTGGTAGTTCATATGTTTTCAAACCCTTGATCTTTTTGCTTAAAAACCTCCGGGGTCTTTCAAGTTGCTTGAAAAGCTTTGAGAGGTACATCCCAAATAGATATACCTCACTATGCATATGAAACATTTGGAAAGCTACATCCCATAGTGGGGCGTTGTACTCAATGATAGGTCTAATGAGTGCTGAATACAAAAAGGTAAAGACTTATTTGATCGTGAAAAAATACCTTTTGCTATGACCTGTTGTGGATAAAAGGATTTCATAGTCAGTGTTGCTACATGATGGTCAAATGTAAGGGAGCTGTCCACCCAGGTTTCCAGGTGTTCACAGCCTTTTCATTTTGAAGTGGTGTATTATCTGTGATATAAGCAGGAGCTAGGGGATGCTTACCAAATGCTACAGTGTTTCACTTTTTGGCATTGAGCTTGAGGTCATTTGTAGTACACTAGCTATTGACAAGTGTAGGCTCCTGCTAGAGTGCCTGTGTGTCAGAGGGGAGTTGACAGTGACTTTGTTAAATCAAAGATCCTCATTTGATAAGTAGAGATTTACCAAGTTGATGCTGAGTAGCAGAGGTCTCACTGGAATTCCACTGGTCAGCTTCATGATGTAAGAGGATGTACCCCCTACTCGAACTGTGTCAGTCCTGTCTTCAAGCCACTTAGCCATCCACCTAGCCATCCACCTAACCACATATGGGTCAGTAAGGAGCTCTTTCAACTTTTATTTATTTATTTAATTTATCTATCCTTACTTTGCTTTCTGAGTTAGTCCCACTAGGCTATTAGCCTCTTTTCAGGGGAGACCCAAGACCCCATCAACTGGGAAAACTATTCAGGTACCAATGTACAGGCCCAACGCTTTCTGGAATTTATCAGTTCCAGTGCCCTGGACCAGCTTATTTTGACTTCCACTAGAGGAAGCAACATCCTCGACCTGGTCATCACCAACATAGGAGACCATTGCTCCATACCTATAGTCAATTCCTCCCTGGTTAAATGCGACCACAAACTGATCACCATGGAAATCTCCATCTCACCTACAACTCCTGCTAAGGTGACCACCCTGAACAACTTCTTTAAAGCCGACTTTGAGCTCGTAAAAACAGAGGTGGTTAACTTCTCAGCACCCATGCCAATGGAAAATTGCTGTATGACTGCCAAATCATACACCAATTCACTGTATGAGCATGTACACAAATGCATGGACCTTGACATACCAAATAGAACTAAGACATTCTCCTCCAAAAAAAGGAAGCCAATCTGGTGGTCCCCAGCCATCAGTAAACTCTACAACAGAAGGAAGAAACTGTTACAGAAAAAAATGAAGTCACAAGACTGGAAAACCTTCCTTATCATTCTCAACAAAAAAGTGAGATCCCTTATCAAATCCTCTAAAGCCAGCTATGAAGGCAGAATTGCGGCTCACACCAAAAACAACCACAAAGATTTCTATAACTATATCAAAAACCTCCACGGCAATACCTATATTTGCTCTGAGTTATTGCACAATGGCACCTCCTATACTGAGCCAACAGATATAGCCAACATACTGGGAGAAAGATTCAGTGCCAGCTTTACCCATCCCCCCCAAGGGCCCTATCACAATACCAGAAGAAATCCTGTTATTCACCATTTCGGTGGCACAGGTAAAACCTGTATTGTCCAAGGCCAAGAATACAGTGTCCGTGGGACCCAATAATATCCCTGGCTACGTCCTACATGAGCTACAAAACGAACTGGCACCACATCAGCCTTACCTCAAGCTATGTCCCTAATGAATGGCACACTGCTACAGACCCTGGGAACTATCACCCCCATTAGCCTGATGAGTCTGGTATGCAAAGCTATGGAGCACATCATCATGGAACTGCTTAACAAAGATATAGGCAATCTCCAAACTCTTGCCCCACACAGTTTGGCTTTGTCAAGGGGAGATCCTGCCTGCTGAATCTGGTTGAATTATTCGAGGCAGTCACCAAGGCTGTGGATGAGATTAAGGCAGTGCATACAGCCTACCTTGACCTGGCCAAAGCCTTTGATACCATTCCCTACTCATGTATCATTGATAAGCTCACCAAACTAGACATCACTCCTTACATTACTAGATGGGTTGCAAATTGGCTCACAGACAAGTCCCACAGAGTGAAAGTTGTGGATTCCAAGGCAAACTGTTGACCAGTTATGTGTGGAGTCCCACAGGGCTCGGTGCTGGGCCCTTTCCTTTTTGGCATCTACTTCTCAGAAGTCCAGGCCAACACAAAAGGACTCTGGCTGACTAAGTTTGCTGATGACTACAAGCTAGGAGTCATTATCAACTCCCCAAGTAATGTAGACATCCTACAAAAGGGTCTATTGAGAC
The DNA here is from genome assembly GCF_019279795.1 of Protopterus annectens. Lineage (NCBI taxonomy): Eukaryota > Metazoa > Chordata > Ceratodontiformes > Protopteridae > Protopterus > Protopterus annectens. The sequence goes on along the minus strand of NC_056726.1, from coordinate 272,051,436 downwards.
CAATGACTGGTGTCGCAACCATGGCCTGAAGCTTAACACCAAAAAGTCCGTTATCATCCCCTTGGAAAAAACTCAGTTCTGACAAATTACCATATTGATGGGAGCCCACTGAACATTGAAGAGGCCATAAGAGATCTGGGCACCCAGGTCGACACCCTATCACCACATTGCCACTGTGGTCAGAAAGTCCTTTTATGTGGCACATCTTATAACCAAAGGTTTCGCATCCAGGAAGAAAGAGGTCATCATCCCTCTCTACTCATCCCTCATTAGACCAGTCATCGAATATAATGCCCTGATTGGCACGTACCTGACCAGACACCTACAACAACTGGAGAGGCCACAAAAGTTCCTCACAAAAAGGATCCTAGGCCTTAAACACATGTCCAGACTCAAGAAATTTCAGCTGTTCTCAGTCTCTTATCATCTACTTAGATGTGATCTCTGCTTGACTTACAAAGCCATATCCAACCCAGCCCTACTTGAAATGCTACACCTAAAGAAAACCCTAATCCCCCTGCGCCAGAGATCACAACCTCATTACCACAATGAACAGAACATGCTGGAGGGACAGCTTCATCTCCCAAAGACTGCCCACACTCTGGAATAAGCTTCCCATTCATGTCAAGCAGAGGACCTTGCTGGCCCTCTTCAAGAGAAATCTTGATGAGTGGATGGGTAACAGAAAGTTCACCCCAGAGATCACTCCAGTTGCCCTGCTGGATAGGGGCACTATGAACTAACATTGGGTGGCATGGTGCCTGGGCAATTTTTTTGGCTAGGCTTGTAAAGGCTCCAGGGCCATTAGCCTAGTACTCACCTATGAACCTATGGTATTTGTACTGATATGAGAAATATTCTGAGGTGAATTGATGGAGATAATACACCAGGAGAAAGGACAGAAAATGAAGAAAAGATTGTTTGCTGAGATAAAGAACAAAGTAATTAGAAGGGTGTAGAAGAAGAAGAACTGGAAAAGAAAAAAAAATTGTAGTGAGAATTCAAAGCAAGGAAGAGTTGGAAATGGGCAGGTATGAAGTATGGAACAAAGTTGCTGTGCCTTTAAGGATAAGGGCACAGGAGATAAGAGTTTTCATTGTAAAAAAAAAAAAAAAGATACTTACTGTGACATTTTTGAGACTGCTGAAATTGTAGAAACATTCTTTGATAACTTATTTGTTGTCCTTCTTTCGGCTTTTCCGGGTTAGGGGTCGTCACAGCAGAACTGTGGTCTGCTAATGATTGGCAGTAGATTTTTTTTACGGATGCTGAGGTCCAGGTCAACGCCCAACCTTCAGCGAAGGCACACCCATTCTATGCATGTCTTTTGAACACCACTTGACCGCGGGGAGGACATGCAGACTCCACACAGGAAAAAAAATATGATGATCAGACTTCTTTGAGAGATACAAAAAACCTAATATTAATTTCTGAACTGACACTAAAAGACAGACTGTTAAGAAGTATTTGTTAAAGTTTTATTCTAATGAAGTAAATGACATTTCTACAGTTATAGATAACCAAGGATTGTAGACAAGGTCTTGGGACTGTAATGTGATTTTAAAAATAGAAAATGACAAAATAGTACACATTCCAAGCATGATAAATATTGATTGTAATAAGGCTGTAATTTAATATTGGGGTCAACCAAAAACATGTTTTTTTTTGTGGGAAGGAGAGACATTTTGTAAATAATTCTAATAAAAAAGATGTGATTCATGTGGGGAAAATGGTCATGATGCTAAAAACTGTGAAAAATGTGCTATAAATATAAGCAAACAGGACATGTATGGATTGTGTGAAAGAAAGAAAACTAGAAAGTGATGTAAATGAGAAAGAACAATTAAAGCAGTAGGAGATACATGTAGGGATAAAGGAAAACAATGAAATAAACCAAAATGAAATAGTTAATACAAAAAAACGGGGATTGGGAAAGCGATAGTGGGACAGAAGTTAGTGATTGAGAAGAAATAAATGTGAGAATGGTTAAAAAGAAAAGTTTGGTTGGGAAAAGGTTTAAAGATAGAAAAAGAAAATTCCAGGATATAAGAATGAAAGTTAAAAAGACAGGGAATGATTAAATAAAAAAAATATTGTTAAAAGTAGAGAGGGTGGCCTAATGGGTAAGGTGTTTGCCTTACAAACACAAGGTTCAGGGTTTGAATCTCACAAGGGATAATTTGCTAGGCTTAAAATGGCTCGCAAGGGCAGTTAGCTTAGTACTAATCTATGAACCTAATTAAGGAGAAGGACAACAGCTAATCTTAGAATCTTATATATTAATGCTAATAGTCTAAAAAATATACTAAGGGGAATAGGAGTGCTGGAGTGGTCTAATATCTGTGAGGTGGACTTGATAGTACTGGAAGATATTAGATTATTAAGTAAAGAAGAAAGAGACTAGACACAGACATTATAGGCAGGAGGTATAATATGGAATTTGGATAATGAAAAATGTTCAGGAATTGCTATATTATCTAGGAAGGGAATACAATTTTGGGATTATACTTTAAACTAGGAAGTTTAATAGTAGTGGGTTTTTGGTGTGGAACGATAATGTATAGATTAATAGCAGCATATGCATATGTGATATATGAAGAAAGGGGAAAATTATTTCAAAATGTATTTAGATTGTAAAACAAACAAAACACCCCCAAAATGAAAAAAAAACAAACCATAAAAAATATAAAAAAAACACTTGACATAGCAGCTGGATGAAATCAAATAAACTTTGACGTGTCACAGCTAGCGTATTAGAATATTACAACTTTATTCTTTGCTGTCGTCGTAACACAAACTGACTTCTTCAGAACGGTATACACATACTTGGTTTCATCCAACTGCTGTGCTAAGTGTTTTTTTTATATTTTTTTAGATATTGGATTATGTTAAGTAAATATGGATATAATAATAGGAGACTTTAATTGTGATACAAGATGTTCAAAATAGATCAGATAAGAAAGTAATGAGATAAAAAATAAAATGTAGAGATTTAACGTTATGAACTTGATTAAAAATATATATCAGAGAGGAAAAGTAAAAACAGAGGCAGATTGTTTTTGTTACCATAGACTATGAGGACTGTGATAAAGGAAGCAGCGGAAATTGTTTTTTTCTGATCATTTGGCTATATAGATTGAGATAGATGAAAATAAAGACCATGTTAAAACAGGTAAAGGAATTGAGTGTGTCAATGAAAAAGAGTAGAATGAAGAAGGTCGAGAAGTTATAACAGAGCTATGGAAAGATCAATTAACAGTGAGAGTTTTTTTTCAAAATTGGTCAGAATGGTGGATATTTAAAGAAAAATATAAACATGCATTTAATATGGGAAACTAGTAAAATATAGAAAGAAAAAAGAATATAGATAAATGTAAAAAAGTAATGGAATATTTTAGAAAAGAAGAAAAATCAAGAAAAAATAAAGAATTATAAAAGCAAAAATATTTTCTACAAGGAAAAAAGGAAGAAGTGTCACCATATTTAGTGGAGTAGTAATGGAAGACAGTGTTATAATGAGAGAAAAGTAGGAAATTTGAAATAAGACAAATATAATTATAATAAATATATTAGTGAGGGATATGAAATATATGGTAGAATAGAAAAAAATAAAAAGGAGCGAACATTATAAAGTAAAACAGTTTAGAGAAGAAATACAGAAATAGAAAAACAAATTACAATAATAGAATTAGAAAAGGTGATGAACAAAGTAAATGTAAGCTCAGCAGTTGGACCAGATGTATAGGATATCTAATGTATAAACATTTAATACAATGACAAAAAGAAATTTGAGTAAAATTATTCAGTGAATAGTTAAATGATGGTATTAATGATAAAGAAATATGTAAAGTTATGAGATTTATATGGAAGAAAGTGGAAAAGAATGAAATTGACAGTTGGAGACCAGTAAAGTTGAATAACAGTGATTAAAAACGATGAAACTTTTACAAAGAAGATTAGAAAATAAGTTTAACTGTATAATAGAAGAAGAAATTTATAGAGTTAAAGAAAAGGTAGTGAAGAGTTATTAATAGTAATTAGAGAAACAGTAGATGACATTAAGAAAAGAAAAAAATGAAGTGAAACTAATAGTTGATATTGATAAAGCATTTGATTCAATAGAGCATGATATTTTATGGCAAATAATGGGAGAATATAATTTTAATATAAGGATAAAAAGGTATGTTAATCAGTGTATAAAAACACTACAATTAGGGTTTTAGTAAATGGTTGGTTAAGTGAACAAATAGAGATAATAGATGTATAAAACAAGGATGTCCAATGAGTAACATTTTGTTTGTGATGGTAATCAATGGTGTAATAAAAGGAATAAATGAAGAAATCAAAGAGAGTAAAAATATACAAGAAATGGGGGGTGATATAACCTATTATTATGATTTATGCTAACAATATAATTTTACAGCTAAAAATGGAGAAAAAATTTAAAAGGCAGTTATGAATAGTACATTCTGAGGGGTTGGATTAAAAATTAAACAAAATGTAAGGGATTTTGGAGATGATAAGTTGGAAGGAATATGATTTGAAAAAAAAACATATCAGTATTAGGAACTAGTTTTGGAGAAAGTAATATATTGAAGGAGCAGTGGTAGACAATTTTGAGAGATTTAAAATAACTAAGTATTATGTGGAATAGGTATTGATTGCCCTTTAATCAAAATACATTTGATAAACATAATATGGATGGGAAATTTATCATATGTAGCTAGTAGGTATATGATACCAAAAGATCTGAAGAAAAAGCTTATTGAAATTATATTTCAGTTTGTCTGAGGGGTTGGGTTCTAGATTAAATCCAGGAAAAAGAGGACTGTTTTATATGGAAAAGGAGAAAGGGAGGGGGAGTTAGGTTTATGGAGCTTCATTGAATTTGTGTAGGGTTTTGCTATGCATAAATGGAAAAGAAAATATGTTGGTAATAAGTATATTTAAGGAGAAATACAAAAAAGAATGGGATATAATTGAAATGAGCAAAAGGGAGTGAGAATCAAGAAACAGTGGTATAAGAATGTATAAAGAAAAAATAAAGTTATGGAAATTAAAGACAGAAGGAATAGAAGCAATTAGGAAAATATGGTATAAAAATATAATGTTGCAACATTATTGTGTGAATCTATGGGAACATTTAATGGAAGATAAAGTAAAAGCTGTAAAGCAAAGAAATAAAAGGTGTAAAAAAATTAAATGTCAGGATTTCTTATGGAGGTTGCGATTTAGAAAGCTGTCAGTAAAAGGAAACATGCCATATAAAAATAAATGAGATTGTCTTTTTTTTTTTGTAGAGTTAGAAACAAACGTGTTTTTTTGACATGTAAAAGAGTTAAAAATTATGGGAAAAATTAATAGGAAATAAAATATTTAGTTAAATAATTTCAAGGTTATAACCAGATAAATATAGATATGATCAAATATGTTTTTTATGGAAAATATAGTAAATAACTTCAATAAAAATGTTTTATTTTATATGGATAATTTGGAATGAGAGACTGACTGAAATCATGTTTAATGGAAATTGGATATTACCAAATATAATAAGGAAAATTAAGTGGGAGTTTTGAAAAAATAGTGGGGGTCTATACGTATATTAAGAAATGTGTATAACTGAAGGGAAGTAATGTTTAATGTAGGCTGATTTTCTTGTAAATATGTAAATTGTTAATAGTTGTACAAATAAAGAACACCTACTTTTTTCAGTAGGTGCCATGGGGATCTTTTACATCCACTTGAGCTACCACCAACTCAGGCATATGGGATCTCAGTTTAACGTGGCTCAGGAGTGCAACACCCTTTTATGCTGCTGTACAGTGTCAGTAATTGATCTTCTTGGTGTGGGAATAGAACCCACAGCCTTCTGCAACACAGGTGAGTGTGCTACCTGTTGTGTCACTGACACTGTATTTGTATGTGGTATGGTATCAAATGCCTTGGTGAGGTCAAGGTATGACTGCTTGAGTAACACTCTCAAAGAAATTCACAAAATTCATTAGATAGTCCAAAACTTCAGAAGTCACTACTACGTTTTAAAATTATAAAAATGAGAAATTCGACCAGACTTTACCAAAAGACATCAGCTTTATTCAAATATGGTAAGCACTTCTGTCCATTAACTGGACTTCATCGGATGCTCTTATCATATTTTTTGGTGGCAATGGTGGGATTCACAAGCCATTGACACTCATCTGTATTTGCAATGCATGGTCCACCATGTTAGAATAGGCACTGCAAAGCAGAAACATTATGTGGTAGGTAAGTAATAAATATATCACATTGCTGCCCAAACGCTGTTGTGAAGACCATTGAATTTATTATGTATTCCTGATTCTCAGTGTATTTTTTGTAGTTAGGAATTAAAACTGAATCATTAATTTCACCAGTACATCATGGCTGTGTCTTTCAACTTTTTGTGTGCTAAATAAATTAAAATGGTGTTATGTCTAATATTTCAGATTGCTAAATGTTTTGTGCTGCAGTCTTGACACACTCCTCCTTTTGGAAGCTCAGTACAAAGTATCAGAACTGCTACTGAAAGCACAGAGGGAAAATGTGACAGAAACTTCAGGACGTTCTGAGTAAGGAATTACTTTTTTTTATATGGTGTAAAAATTAAGCCATCCTGTGTTCAGCCAAGCATAACAGATAAGAATTTTAAGTTAGGGAAGCACTGTATATTTTTGATAAAATAAAGATATTATCTATAGTTTATGCCTACACTTTTACAATGTGTCAGAAAATGCATGTTACATAATGAGTAAATGGACAAAATGGTTCCTTTTGTACAGCTTTAGAATATAATGGCTTTTTAAATGAAAGTACTGTGTTATCCTGACAGCATTTTTGGCTCACAGTGCTTGATTCTGTGGTTTGGCCCTTGGCTGGACTGCCTTTTGTGTAGAGTCTTTATGTCCTTCCCTTGCTCATGTGGATTTTCACTAACTGCTCCTCCCTCCCTCCTCCAGAAGATGTTCTTATAGATGAATTGGTAATTTGCCTGTATGCTAGTTTGTGTGCTATGATTTGTTCTATGCCTTATGTCCATTGCTTACTGGGATAGGCATCGCCTCTCCTGGGGCTACAAATAGGATAAACTAGGTATCAGAATGAATGATTGTATGACTGCTGAAACTTGTAATCATAAGTTAAACCCTCTCCAGGTCTTTATTTTTGTATTTATTTTTGTATCATGAAAACAGACCATTTTTATTGATTAGACAGTGAAAATATCAGTCACTGTCAGGAGTATCCAGTTTGCAACTATGTGGACAGTTCTTGTCACTGCAAACTAGTTGTCCTGTGTGCAGCGAGGTATTGGAGAAATTTCAGTTGTGCTTTAACAGAAAAAATGTCACTCAGGATATCCGAGTCTTGAGGGGAGACTAATACGTAGACCCTAAAAAAGTTAAGGATGAAGTATTTAGACAAATATTCTGAAGTCAGAAACAAATCAAGCAGTACTTACTGAAAACAAAGAATTAGCTTAAGTATGATGAAAAAAGGGGAGGCACATGAATGGCTACTGTCTGGCTACTACTAATGCTGGTCTCACCACAGTTTGACTCTGTTGGAATACAGTGCTGCTTTTTTTCTTCTCTCACCATAAACAAAATGTTAGCACCAATCCCAAGAAGAGAAGCAGGATAAAACACTCTAATCAAACTAAACAAACAACTCGGAGGACAAATAAAGTTTACCAAAACCAAATTTGAGGTACTTTTGGCATCCCAGGCCAAGGACAACCACAAAGCAGTCTTTAGCTGTGTCTGCAACCCTCAAATTCACTGCACATTTGTGTGCAGAGTTCATTGTAAATGGAGCCACGTATACTGAGCGAGAAGATATAGCAAACCTCCTGGCTGATAAATTCACCTCCAACTTTCCCCCTCAACATTCCCTCAGGAAATATCATCAGATATATCTCTCCCTACTATCACTAGGGAAAAGGTTCTTAGTGCTCTCTCTAAGACCAAGAACACTGCATCAATGGGCCCAGATAGTATCCCAGAATGCCTTCTAAATAGCATGAAACACGGCCTATCAGGGCCTCTGGAATTACTATTTAACTGTAGCCTCCAAACAGGCTTCGTGCCTCATGAATGGGGAAAGGCAATAGTCACCCCACTGCACAAAGGTGGGCCATATACAGACCCTGGGAACTACAGACCCATAAGTCTCACTAGTCTTATATGTAAAGCCATGGAAAGAATTATTATGGAGATGATCAGTAGAGATATAGAAAACCTGCAGACACTGGACTCAACCCAATTTGGTTTTGTCAAGGGCAGATCATGCTACTCAACCTGGTGGACTTCTTTGAGAAGGTCACCAAAGCAATGGATGAGGGCAAAATCGTTCACACTGTCTACCTTGACCTGGCCAAGGTGTTTGACACAATAAGTACAGACCCATATGTCACACAGTGGATAGCCAACTGACTCACAGACTGGACCCAGGAAGTTAGAATTGGGGACTTCACCTCTACAAAGAGGCCAGTCACAAGTGGAGTCCCTCAGGGATCAGTCCTTGGACTGCTTCCTTTTGCCTTTTATTTCTCTGAAGGCACGGCCAATGTCTATGGTCTCTTGCTGACTAAATTTGCAGATTATTGCAAATTAGGAGCTGTCTTTGAATCCCACAATGACACAAATGTTGTCCAGGAGGGGCTGACACAGACAAACAACTGGCGTTAGAGCCATGGACTGAAACTAAATGCCAACAAATGCATAACAGTATCCTTTCAGAAGTCATCCACCCGGTAACTATCACATTGACAACACAACCCTTAGAGTTGACCCAGTAGTCAGTGTCTTAAGAACACACATAGACAGGTATATAGCCTTTGACCATCACATCTTCACAGTAGTGAGGAAATAATTCTATGTTGCACAACTTATAAACAGAGGTATGACATCTAAGTCAAAAGAAGTTAATTGTTCCACTGTATTCAGCATTCATCAGACCTATTATTGAGTACAGTGCCCCCTTTGGTATGTACCTAACCAAGCATATCCAACAATTGGAATTTCCTCAGAGGTTCCTCACTAAAATAAATATAAATTTAAGTAAAATGTCCTATGCAGACCGTCTCAAGGCCATATCCCTGTATTCTGTCTCCTACAGGTTTTTGAGGGGAGATCAATGCCTGGCATACAAGGCATTGTCAGACCCCACTCTTATGGACATTCTGCATATCAATAGAACAACTAGCACCAGAATTAAGCATTTTAAAGACTTAAACCTTGCCTGTGGTATAAATAGGACCTGCTGGAGAGACTACCCCGTCTTTGGAACAAGCTCCCCATCCATGTGAAGTAGAGTTCTTCCCTAATCCAATTCAAGTGCAACTTGGACAGTTGAATGGGGAACAGGAAATTCATCCCTGGTTTGGCACCTATGTCAATAATGAACACAGGTAGCCTGTAACTGGTTCATCTCCCAGGCCCCTTCTTTTAATGTTTTATCTTCCAAGCCCCTGCTTATATTTATCAATGGTATCAGAACTTGTCAGAGATTTGGGATGCATGGCTAGGTTTAAAAAGGCCCTTGTGGTTGTTAGCCTAATAAACACCTATGAATCAAAGCCTTAGGCTTTCAGGGATGTTGTACGTCATATGTCTGCTCCCTGTTCACTGTGTAGGATATAAAGGTGATGTACAGATGTACTTGCCTCAAAACTTCTATGCTACCAGTCTGGACGCTGTCTTCAATTGTCAGTCTGAATGCTCCTTCATTTGTGCTGGCTACCCCAGCCATTTTCAGATAACTGCCCTGTTGAGGTTTTCTTCTTATCTTGTTTTTTTTCTTTTGGTTGCGAGTTTACATGTCATCCAGAAAGGGCAAATGTAGTGTAAGAGACAGTTTCCCCATAAGGACTGTCAGTAGCAGTGCCTGTTTTGCTTGGGTGCTTCTCACAACCATCCTTCTTCCTCAGTTTGTCATGCTTTTGTCCCTGAGACCCTTCATAGTCGTCTCCCCTCCTTGTCTATCTACCTACAGAACCAAAGTCTTAAAGTTGTTGGCTCAGGGTGCAATGGTGGAATCATCCCATCCTGAGGGTCAGCCATCTGGCAAGAAGAAAACCAAAAAAAATCAGTCGGATTCAAGTGCTGTACCACATCCACTAGACAGTTCTGTCACGGCTGGTGATAGCCTAGAGGATCGTCCAATTGTTCCATCTCTGCCGCGACCATTTCAAAGACTGTCATGGATCCGGCTTCTCGCATGTCCTCTGAGGCTCTGCAGATGTCCATTTTGGATGTTGAGTGGGAACCTAGGCTGATTATATCTGAGTGATTGAGGAGCATTCCACCGATTCTTGTTCAGGAGGAGATTCCCACTCCATTGCTTGAATGTCAGCAAGGGTCTGAATCTCCTAAGGTCTTTAGGACTGATGTCCCTTTGAAAAAGAAGCAGAAAACAAAACATATTTCCCATGCTCCCAAAGATCCCCAGTGTGAAAGGCAGGATTGTACACAGGAGTTGTTTAATGCACTCAAGGCCTTGAAGCCTCCTCAGGGAGTTTCTGTTCCTGCCCTCTCTTGGTTATCCACTCCTTTTAAGAGGCCTATGGAGCAGGACTCTTCTGATGAGGAATTGGACTCTGGGGAAGAGTTCTTGGCTTACTGCCCTCAGATTCCTTCTCCATTGGACTATGGTTCTGAGGAGGGGAGGACTCCATTAGTCCAGATTTTCCCTTTGAGGACATTTTTTGGGGATGCTATCCCTCTTATGATGGAATTTTTTAAATGGGACTGTACTCAGGTTTCTGACATCCAGAAGAGGTATTATGAACTCCCCCAAATGGAGTCCCCTAATGCTGTACAGTCAGAGAGAAGCTGCAGCTTAGGAGATTCAAAAGCTGTTAGACAAAAGTGTAATCCAGGAGGTCCGACCAGATGAAAGAGGATTCGGAACTTACTCAAGGTTCTTTTTAGTGCCAATGAAGACAGAGGAAGTGAGTTCAATTTTGGATCTAAGCAACCTGAACTGATTTGCAAAGAAGTCAAAGTTCCGAATGGTCACAGTTCAGATCATCCTGCCCTTTTTGCACAGGGGCAATTAGATGTGCTCCATCGATCTTCAGGACGCATAATGTCACATGAAGATGTACAGATGATCCTAAAGATATCTGCAGTTTTGGATGGGATTCAGTCACTTTCAGTTCATAGCCCTCTGTTTGGTCTTTCGCAGCCCTCAGGGTTTTTACCAAGTATATGGCAGTGGTAGCAGCTCACCTGAGACTGCCGGGATTCCGAGTGTTTCCATATCATGATGAATGGCTCCTCTGTGCCCCTTGCAGGCATTCTTAGAACAGTCCAGGGACTATTTGCTTCAGCTTTGTCACAGACTATGCATTTCAGTCAACATCTCCAAATGACAGCTACAACCAGTACAGAGCCTGGAGTTCATTGTTGCCCAGTTGAACACAGTAAGTCAGATTGCTGCTCTTCCTACACATCGTGTAGGCACAATCAAGTTTCAGGTACAGCCATAACCTTATTTCCTATGGCATGTTAATATATGTGTGTTCTCCAATGGAATTTAACTGCTCATTTGGCTATTCTGCACCATCATCTATCCTTTCCAGTCAAACTCACTCAAGTTTGCAAAAATCATATTCATTGGTAGATTCAGTCAGATGAGATTTACCTGGGCCATCCTTTTATTTTGCCTCCTCTAGTGGCCACTATGACCATAGACACCTTCCAGTTGGGTTAGGGGGCATTCATTTCTTGGAATGGACATCCAAGGCACGTGGTTCCCCCAAGAGACCAATTCGTACATCGGTGTCTTAGAGATGAGAGATATTTTATTAGTGTTGCAGGCCTTTCAATGTTTTCTCCCTCTAGGGACTATTGCAATACAAACTATCAACATGTTTGTGGTACGGTACAGTAACAAACAAGGAGAAACATGATCTTTCTCCCTTTATCAAGAAGCAGTGAGAGTGCGGCAGTGGGCAGTCTCCCTCAGCTGCTTTTTTGTGGCAGTGCACATTCCGGGGAAATCCAACATACTAGCCAACAAACTCAGCAGGTCCATTTTGTTACCTTACGGGTGGTCTCTCAATCAGTGTTAGAGAAGGTTTTCTGTCATTGAGGCCAACCTTGCTGCAATCTCTTCACATCTCCCCACAACAACAAGTGCAGCAGGTATTTTGTTCTAGTCCCCTCTCAAGGGAAGTCACCAAGATATGCTCTAGTCCATGTTTGGCCCTCCTGTGTCCTTTACACCTATCTCATATTACCAGTGATTCCAAAATTATTACAGAAAAGCACGTCAACTGAAGAGCTCATTTATCCTAATTGCCTGCTTCTGCTCTCACCAAGTGTGGTTCTCGTTTCTTTGGTCTCATCTTTGTTATCCACCATGGATACTGGACCCCAGTCCAGACCTTCTCTTGCATCCTTTGGGGATGAAGCTTTCCAGTATTCCAGGCCTCAAACTAACTGCATGGTTTCTCCAATTCCATTGATAGCTAGACAGCTCAGTCTTTTTCCCTGGTTCAACAAATACTTTTATCTTTATAGAAAGCTCCTACAAGGAAGATCTAAAAAGATAAATGGAAAATATTTTCAGTTTGGGCTCTTCAGGAGGAGAGTGACCCTTTCCTATATCTTCGATTATGGAATTTGTAGCTTCTGTTTTTCAGGAAGAAGCTTATTTTCCACAATCAGAGTACAATTAGCAGCCATATCACATTTTATTCAAGAGAAAAAGCTTCATCTTTAGCTTCTTACAAATTGTTCAAAGCCTTTATTAAAGGCACTGTCTTAATCAGGCCTCCAGTAAAAGTTCCATCATCTCCTTGGGATTTGACAGTTGTACTTCAGGGTTGACACCACAACCCTTTGAACCTTCAGCCAAAACTGACTTAAAATGTTTGGCTTGGATAACAGCATTTCTAATAGCTATTACATCTGCAAGGAGAATTTCCAAATTCCAGGCTCTGTCTTCCAAATCCCCTTTCACTGTTTTTCACAAAGACAGAGTTACTTTACTAACTAATTCATCCTTCTTACAAAAAAGTAACCTCAGAAATCAAATATCAGTCAAACAATTCATTTGCCTGTTTTCTTCCCTAATTTTTCAAACAAGAGTGAGTACGTGCTTTACCTTTTAGATGTACATAGACAACTACATTTTATCTACACAGGACAAAGGATTTCAGGAAAACAGACCAGTTGTTTGTTTTCAATGAACAAACTGGGATCACCAGTTTCTAAGGTTACCCTGGCCAAATGGATTATTGATTGCATTTCTTTTGTATATACTCAACACGACCTTTCCCTATCAAAGCCTCTTAAGGCACATTCAGCTAGATCCATGGCCAGTTCTTCTGATCTAGGACTTATTTGCAGCTAACTGGTATAATTCTTGTACCTTTATTGCTCATTATAAACAAGAGTTGACCTCTAGAAGCAGAGCTGCTGTTGGTTTGGCAGTTCTCTGGAATTTCCTTCCATGAGGGCCACCCAAAGTTCACATAGCTGGAGACTCTGTCCAGTACGGTGAGAAAGAATGAAAAGGACAACTTCAGATAGTAAAGTTATGTACTCACCACAGCTATGCATCTGTGTTGTCCATTTGCATTCTTCCTAAACTCCCAATCCTCTTTTCCCCTTCCTTTCATCTTCTGGAGTGATCTTGTGGTTATTTTAGAACACTTTGTTCCAGGTCTGAGCCCTAGCTTTACTGTTATTTCCTTCTTCTTACTCTGTCTTAGGATCTGTAAGGCAGCAAACTCGAACTGAGTTATTGTAGGCTGACTGGGGCATTATGGGTAGAGGGAAGAGCTTGAGAGTTAGGTCAAAAAGTCTGCTGTGTGTGGTTGATTTGAGGTCAGATCTGTAACCCATGTGTTGCGGAAGAATGAAAATGGACAAAACAGATGCATAGTTATGGTGAGTACATAACTTTAATTTTTGGGAATGTAGTGAGGTGGCTGATATAAAAAAAAAATCTGCAGAGTACTCTGTCAGAAATATTGGGGGAACAAATCGCTGTAACTTAGAAAATTATTCTTTTGAGCTGGGACAGAGGATCTAAATTGCCTAGACAAACAACACCTTATCAAGTTTAATTCTGCTGGCTGCCAAAAAAGCTATTACTAGAAAATGGAAATCAAAGTCTAAACCAACTGTATTTGAAGTATTGAATATTATAAAAGAGAGAAAAAATAAACTGGAAGGGGGGGGGGTCTTTAGAAAGGGAAGGAGAAAATTAATAGAAATAAATGGAAACTGTGGGAACAGTATATGCCGAATAATTTTCGGGAGGAAGAGTGAGGTTTAAGGGAAGGCAGGAATCCAGCAATTTATCTAGTGTTGGGCTGATGACAGTTACTAAGAAAGAAAAGATATGTGATGAATAACATATGTAAAAGGAAACCATGTTAATAAGGTTTTTCTTTTCTGTTAATGTATGCTTGCCTGTGTCTTAAGTGATAATTTAATAAAGGTGTTTAAAAATAGCTCACGTATAATAGATGGAGTAATAGCTTTCTGTCATAATGGCTATAGAAATGAACATGTGAATTTGACAAAATATTACATTACAGACATTCAGCAGAATATCACAAACAGTGGAAAAGTGAAGTAATAATACTGATTGCTAGAGGAGCTCAAATTATAGAAGAGGGGAAAACAATAATGGTAGATTTGTGGTAGTACATGGCTATTGGCATGGAAGGAGCATTACTCTGGTATATATTTATATTTTACCAAAACCTGCTATTGTAGTGCATACGAGCATGTTGGGAGAGGCAGAAAAATAATCAGCTGCAGGGAATATTATTTATTGGTGAGGACCAGAAGTTGATTTGCAGTATTGAAGATGCATCACACCGAGGTCTGTTATTGTAGATGAGATTTCAGTAGTTAAATTTACAGATTATTCAAGATACAATAACTGTGCTAGACTGGACAGAACATCATTTAAGGCTTTTACATATATCTAATACCTTTTACAAATCATGCACTGATAAGAACTGAGATAAAGATACAGAGTAATGAACGACAATGAGACTGGTGCTTTTCTACTTACCTGTTTAAAAGGGAGGAAATTATGCAGCAAGTAGTAGAAATGATTTAAGAATTATTAGGGAATATAGAAGCAGGGTAAAAATAAGGGGGAAGCAGATATGGTAAAGAAGTAAATATTTTAGAGGGGGTGACAAAGTTTAAACTTTTGTAGAATGGGGGGAATTGTGCAAAACAAGAAGAGGAACAATTGCAAAATGTTAAATTTGAAATTAGGGAATATTTGGCTGCTATGTATGAGTTTAGAAAGGTTGCTGTTAAGCAGTTCTCTTTTATTTAAAACTCCAAAGCATAGAAATGTTTAGAACAGTAAATTAGGCAACAGAAAGTAGAAAGGATGTTGCCAAACTTAGGGAGCCTATGACAAAAAAAAAAACAACCAGAGATCATGTAGCGGTATTAAAACATGTTTTGGATATTTTATGAAAATTTGTATTAAGCAGGTGGACATAGAAACCAAGAAAAGGAATAAGTGGAAATATT